>NC_056747.1:191415525-191542131 GCF_019279795.1 Protopterus annectens | reverse complement strand
CCCCCCAATCCTTTGCTAAGACAGTTCCTAAGGGGGATAAAGAATATCAAACCTCCCAGGAAACCGCCAGTACCTGCATGGGACCTCAACTTCATCTTGGAAAAATTAACTCTTCCTCCCTTTGAACCAGCAGCAACTTCAGAAATGCAATTTCTCTCATGGAAAACGGTTTTCCTATTGGCAATCACATCAGCAAGAAGAGTCCCGGAGATACAGGCACTCATGGCAGTACCTCCTTCTCTCATTTTTTCATCAGGACAGAGTCTCTCTAAGAGCCAATCCTTCATTCATGCCAAAAGTAATTTCCAGGGTGTCTCTAAATCAAGCCATTCACCTGCCTACTTTCTTCCCCAATCCTCAAAACAGGGGGGGAAGCACTGCTGCATACTTTGGACATACACAGGCAACTACGCTACTACTTGGACAGAACTAAGGCCACCAGAAAGTCTGACCAACTGCTTGTAGCCTATGCTGCTGGAGTACAAGGAAAAGCAATCTCCAAACAATTTCCAAATGGATTGGACACTGCATCAGATTCTGATATTCCTTTCATGGAAAAGGTGTGCCAGCCAATATTAGGCCACACTCCTCCAGAGCTATAGCCACATCCACAGCTTTCCTAAGAGGAGTGGCTACAAAGGACATTCTAGAGGCTGCTACATGGAGCTCCGTGCATACATTTACCAAGCACTACAACCTGCCTTTATACTCCAGATCCCGAGCAGGCTTTGCTTCGGCAGTCCTGCAGGTCTTTTTAGCTACACCATCACTTTCTTAGTTCCAACCACCCCCAGCTTGGCTGTGGTATTCAACCCATATAAGAGGATTGAGTTGCATTCTTGAAGGACATAGTACAGATGTCCTTCAAGAATGCAACTGCAGTCATAACATGTGGGTTGTCCTGCCTCAGGCAGCCCTCGGTCGGCCAGATTCCAAAGTCTGGGTCCGACGTCGGCTGATGTCGTGATTTCTCTCCTCACGCCAGAGCTGCTGGAGTACATACATCAGCCGACGCCATTTTCTTTCAGTGTTTCTTTTGCCCCAGATGCCAAGTGCCCTCCAAGGAAGGCTGTAATCAAATTGGAAGACAAAAACAGGATTCCAAACAAATAAATGAGCAATAAAACAAATACACCATAACAGATATCCCCAGCTAAGAGTAACAGGGATAGGAGTGGACCCTAGGCATAGAGGGGTATGGAGGGAGGGAAAATCCGACTGCAGTTGCATGTCTATCGGACATCTACATTTATGATAGGTACAAAACTGTACTATGTCCTTCAAGAATGCAACTGCAGTCATAACATGTGGGTAGAATACCATAGCTTAGCTGGGGGAGGAGGTATGCTCTAGGAAAGAGATGGGTGTGGCAATCAAACCCTGCAGGACTGCCGAAGCAAACTATGCAACTTATGAAATGGATATGGATAAATTTAAGGAGATGTTGAGTGAGAGATGTTATAACATCACGGATCTGATGACTATTACAGATGATATGTCTAGTTTAAGGGGCACTAGAGCTAAACCCTATTTTTCTATTAATACAGGGGAAATATATATGAACAGTACAGAGGATGTTAGAACAACTGAAGATCCATTTAAGACCACACAGCAGGTACTGTTCCCTGTATATTACACCAAGGACATAGGCCCTATCAAGGACATCTTTAATAAACATTGGCATGACCTATCAGTGGATCCAAAAATTAAGGAAATCACAGGAGATAGACCCAAGTTTATTTATAAGAATAAAAAGAACTTAAAGAGCCTCCTATGCTACCCTAGGTCACAATGGAGCGATCAGTATACAGAACAACTTTATACTAGACCCTGTAACATGTGCAACTTTTGTTCTTATTTGTACACCCCTTAGGCCTAGGTGATTTTAAGATTAGGGCTCAAGGGGATTGTATGACTAGGAATGTGGTATATATGGCTTCCTGTGACCTTTGTCAAGCATTCTATATAGGAAAAACGAATCGTTGCTTGAGAGATAGGATCCGTGAACATATTTACCACATCAGGAAAGGGAATTTGTATAATGCATTAGCTAGACATGTACATGATGAAGGTAGTGGCCACTTTTTTAAGTTTAGGATTTTAGAACAGATTCATACCTCAATTAGGAGGGGAGATGTGGATAATTACACACAAGCTAGAGAAACACAATGGATTATCAAGTTCAGGTCTGACATGCCACCAGGACTCAATGGTAAAGTCCCCTTAAGACCACTATTGAAATTGAGGAGCTTGAAATATAATAAATAATTGGACATGTTTGATAGATGATTTCTAGTGCATATTTTATATTTTTGTTTTTTATCTAAGTGAGTGAATAAATACATTTAGTCAGATCTGTACTCCAATACAGATGAGTAATGAACTGTAATATTCATACACAATGTATTTAATGCATATGCATACATTTACCTGTACATATATATTTTTAAATATATATTATATTGATGTGCATATGTTTTTAGGTAATGGCATATTGGTGCCAATAATGTTTTAACAATGATTTTTGATTTTTAATATTTATTGTATTAATTAAAGAGAAAGTGTACTAGATATTTTAAATTTCGCGCCCTTTTTGGGTATTTAAATCTGTCTCTACGGACATTTTGCTGTATAAGGTCTGAAGAAGCTAACCAGCGAAAGCGCTAACCTGTATAACAATTACATTAAATTCGTTCAGTTCTTATTCGAGAGTCTTGGATTATATTATTACTGCGAGTGTATTTTTGGATGGGACTTTGTTATATTCACTCCTTCATTGCTTTGCTCTTTTGTGTTTTATTCATTTACTTCATTTTGGCCGTATACAACGGAGCATTAACTCCGAGCGGAAAGTGCATTTGTTATTGTTTTATGTTTTAAATATATTTTTACATATTTCTTAGAGTGTATTTTAAATGGTGTATTTTTTAGTCTGTGTGTCATATGACCAATGGGCTGCTGGTCATGTGGTAGTGACCCTGTATAAATTCAGAATGTTTATGTAATTTGTAATGCACTGAAGAAGGGTTTTATGCCTGAAAGCTTTGCTATCCTTTTATAAAGTGGTTTTCTCCAGTAAAATCGTGTTTTTTTGCCTTCTTCCATGATGTCAGGGGTATAAAACATGCAGCCGATGCCATTACACCAGTCTTTCTTGCCACGCGGTGCCCGAAGCAGAAGCAGTTCACAAGTGCAGGTCGGCCGACCCCTGAAATTTTAGTTTTCGAGTTTCAGAACCGAAGTCTTCAACTTAGCCAAGTACCTCGTTGGGGAAACTTTCTTGCTCCTTACCGATGTCAGTAAAAGTTAATAATTGCATTACTTGTGGAAAGCAAATACCTCATAAAGATTGTCATTCGTACTGTATTCCTTGCCTAGGCCCTGTCCTCAACATACCTTGCTGTCGGTTTTGTGCTTTATTTAATCAGCGCACTATCCGTTGTCTGTATATTTTTGCCTCTAAATATTTCGGTTCTCTGTTTAATTATCCAGAAATGTCGTCACTTAACCATCCGACTACTGGGATTCCGAAAAACTTTAAAGATAAAGACAGAGACAGGCCGCCGAGGTCCAAAACTGCCGACGACGCTTCTCCTAAGCCAGTTGCCAGTTCGCAGGTACTCATTGAGGCGCTTTAGCAGCCCCTGATACCCGCTACTTCTGATTCGCAGGCCTCTACTGAGACCCATTCGGAGTCCAGGATGCCGCGTGATACTTCAGCTGTGGAACCTGCGGATGTCTCTACCTTGGATGGGTCCGGAGCCGCTGTGCAGGCACCGGCTTCTGAGGGTGTGTTCAGGCCTACAGACTTGCATATTAAATCGACACCACCTTCATTACTAAGGCCTAAATCTTGATCCATGTGTAAAACACCGGCGCCCAGGCCACTTGCTCAGGCCCCTATGCCTAAAAAACAAATTATAAAAATGGCTGAAGACCTAATTACTCTAATCAGTGTCAACCCCCCCCCAAGAGTCCTAGGGCTGAGCTTGATTATGAATCTTCTGATCAGGATTCTGTTTCTTCTGACTCTTCTGATGACCTGGATTTGTCTATACCTACTTATGAGGATTCTGATGCAGAGGATTCCATTCCCTCTGCTTCCCCTCCTGAGGATTTTTCTTTTGGGGAAACTTTACATACTTTAAGGGAGCATTTCCACTGAGAAAGCCAGGAATTTTCAGATTCAAAAAAGAGGCTTAAGGATTTCCTTTTTCTACCTCAGCATAGGCCTTTGACTATACCTCCTGTACTAGACATCGTTGATGTGTTCTCGGCATCCAGTTTGGCCCCTGATTCCCTGCGTCCGGCTCCTAGTAAACCTGCCAGATACTACAGGGTTCCTGAGTCCCCCAAGTTCTTTTCAAAAATCCTGTTGCAGATCCCGAGACTATTTCTCAGGGGCCCAAGGGCATTAAGGCTTCTGCTGCAAAAAATCCTACCCCTTCTGATAGGGACTCCAGGGCGCTGGATAGATGGGATAAAAGGGTTTATACTTCTGCAGCCTTGGCAATCAGAGCTTTAAACTGCCAATTTCGTATGTTAAAATGTCAACAGCATATTCTTGGACTGCTTACAGAAAATTGTTGATTCCTGACTCTGGAAAATAAAGCTTTACAGGATTTAATGCATTCTGCTAAACAAGTTGGAAAACATACTTTGCAATGTGGTTTTGATTCTTTAGAGGCCTCTTGCAGGACTGCTGTTACTGGGTCTGTGCTTAGAATGCATGCTTGGCTTAAGGAGCAATCTTTGCCTGAACATGTTAAAGCTAAATTGTTGGATGCTCCTTTAAATCAGGACCACCTGTTCAGCAACAAGGCTGAAGAAGTTCTTAAAAAGATGGAAGATAAAGCTAAATCTCTGCAAACTGTTAAAGATTTTTTACAAGTGCAACCTTCAAGATTTAGTAGGCTCTGGCCTACTAAGAATTGGTCCTTTCCAGTCCCTTCCAGCTCCTCTCAAGCTAAACCCAGACACAGCAAAAAACCCAGGTTTCAGTCCCAGGGGACTCAGAACTAAGCAGTGGGGGGCCTCCACGTCCAAATCTGGAAATAACAAGACACCCCCCTATGGTAAACAGTCTCAATGACTTCCTTTTAAAATTCCCAAGCACTTATCTTTTGACCGCCCCTTTGGGGGGAAAGATTGCTCGTCATGCAAAGAACTGGGAACTCATAACCCAGGACAAATGGGTTTTAAATATAGTGTCCCAGGGATGCAGATTTCATTTCCACACATTGCCAACACCAAACGGGTGGCCAGACCTGTCCCCAAATCAGTGGGCAGAGGCTCAAAAACAAGTACTTTCCCTATAAGCATGGGGGCTATTCAACTGGTACCAGAAGAGGAAAAGGGACAAGATTTCTACTTCAGGTTTTTTCTGGTACCCAGAAAAGACAAATCGTGGCGTCCAATCCTGGACCTGTCTACTCTAAACACCTTTCTGGAGATTCCAAAATTCAAGATGCTGATTCTTCACCAATTACTTCCTATGCTAGGCAAAGACGCCTGGTTGGCAAGTCTAAATTTAAAAGAAGCATACCTGCACATCCCAGTCAGGGAATCTTGCAGACGATACCTACGCTTCAAAGCAGGCTACTTGCATTATCAGTTCTCTGCACTGCCCTTTGGCTTGTCATTTGGTAACTGACTTCAAACAAGTGACCACAAAAACCCTGCTAGCTAGATAAATACTGCAAGCCTTGGGATTCATGGCCTCCTGCATTCTTCTAATTCCATGTCCAAGACTGCATATGAGGAAACTACAGTGGCATCTAAAAAGTCTATGGAGTCAACATTATCCCAGCCTGGAAACAATGATTCCTATCATACCCTGCCTATGCCTGGAGTTCCTGTGGTGGGCTGAGGCCTGCCACCAAAACAAGGGACTGCCATTCACACTACCTCCTGCCACCCAAACCCTAACTACAGATGCATCAGGCTATGCATGGGGGGCTCACCTGGCAGGCAAGTGCATTCAGGGCAAATGGAACCCAAATCAAATGCACCTACATATCAATCAAAACGAAATGTTAGCTGTACAGAATGCTCCAACAACCTTCAAGGACTACATTCTTCCAGGACAGCTAACGGTAAAGATGGACAACACCACGGATGTTAAGTTGTCAATCTCGCCTTCATTCTTGCTTGATGGGTTCGAAGCCGATCCTCGGCTCCGACTCGGCACTTTGCTAAGCTCGAGAGTCACTTTTACCAGCTCGAGGCAGCCCCATACCCCATGATGCAAGGCGGTAAGTACCCAGATCTCGTTTGCCGCTTCGCTGATGAGGTCCTCCTTTTGCCAGCTCCTGGTAAGTGTTTGGATTTAAACTTCTAGTTGCCCCATAATTTAATATTAACCACTTTTCTATAGAATACTTTCCTTTTTACTTTATTGTAAGCCCTTTTCTGACCAACTTTATTTTTCCTTCCCCTTCTTTTTAGTCAGGCCTTTATTCCCTCCCACCCCCCCCCCCCCTGTCAGGGTGTGTGTGAGGGGTTAATTAATGTTCTTTAATCTTTAGTTGTCTGATTGGGACTTTGTGTGTGTATACTGTTTTGTGTACAACCATGTCCAAAGAGCAAAGTGTCTCAGGCTTCAAGAAGTGTGACTCGTGCTGTCAGAAGATGTCTCTGACAGACGGTCACACTTCTTGCTTATACTGCCTGGGACCTCTCCACCTGCAGGACTCCTGTGCAATTTGTCACTCCTTTAGCCAGAGAGTCCTGCAGGAGAGGAGAAATAAGTTGATTTTAAGGGGTCTCCTTAAACCGGAGGGCTCTCCGGCCAAATCGGCTCCGAGCAAGACTTCTAAGTCTACCAAGGCCCAAGCATCTGCTTCTAAGCCTGCGGCCTCGGCTCCGACTCCTTTGGAGTCGATCCTATCTTGCCAAAATCTTCGGCACCGATGGCGATCGGTGCCGATACTGCAATGGTCACCTTGGTGTCGGCTCCGACTGGCTCCGACCACCATGTGGCTCAGGAGCCGTGTCGGCGACCGCCCGACACCATTATTGTTACTGCCTGTATCGGCTCCGCCAGAGCCGATGCATCGAAAGCTCATTCGAGCCGAAAAGTTATCGGCTCGCCTGGATCTGTAGGTTTCTTTGGCTCGATGGTCCCTTCGAGGAAAAGGTCCAGGTCCCTTCCTTGGAACCGATACTGTCGGCTCGCCTCACCTCTCCTTTCGAGCGGAGCCATCGGAGCCGATCATCGAGGTCGTCCAGGTTATCAGACCATGATTTAGAGAGGGTGGTAAGTAGATTGTTAAAATCACAGGCACTGGCCCAAATGCTGCATAGTCCGTCTCAACAGACGACTATTAGTCCAGACCCTCTTCAAGTTCCTCCTTCGACTCTGCCTCAGAGTTTGGAGCTGGAGTCTACGGGAATAGTTACGGCTATGGCTGAAGGACAGATCCTCCCCCTTTCTGCACCTTCAGCATCTACTCTTATCTCCTCCTCGAGACCTTCCTTGGAGGGATTCGGTGGCCGGGCTTTCCTGGTCTCCGAGGGGGTGAGTGGCATCGGACCCTTGTCCGACCCCGCTCTTCCCCTTGGGGCCTCGGCCTTGGTGAGCTCGGCTCCGACATCTGCCTCGGAGCCTTCCCTTTCGGTGGGCCCGGGAGTCCCTGTTTCTTCGGAACGGGTTCTCTCGGCTCTTCCAGGGAGGGGAGCCTTTGAGGTGATGAAGAGTGTGCTGTCCACTGGGCTCAGTCAGCAGTCTATTCCCTTAGCTCCTCCCTCTATGGTGCCTGTCGATATCTCTTCCCACTCTCTTGCTCCCGGACCTAGAGATCCACCGCCTCAGGTTTCCCCATTGGGAAGAACCCCCTCTTCCGAGGATTCTCCTGACCCGTCAGGAGATCCTCCTCGCAAGATGACTTGTAAGAGGAAGCACCTGGACTCCCCTGAGTCTACCACCTCAGATACCGACTTAGATGAGTCGGAGGGGTCCCCAAGATCCCCCTCTGAGGATGTCTCCTTTTCAGACATCCTAGAACTCCTAAACAGAGGGGAAACTGGCCTCCATCAATCCCTCCGAGGATGAGTCGGTATACCTAGAGGCGTTTGGATCTCGACCTCCACCTCCTGGGTGTCTCCTCCTTTCCGACCCCTGATGGAGGTTATTGCTCGAAGGCTTGGGCTGCTCCTGATTCTGTAGAGCCAGTTCCTAGGACGCCTCCTAAATTTATTACAGCCCCTTCTGAAAAACAATTCCTTACAAAAGGTGTCCCTGTTGATGCCATGGTGGTGGCGGCCGCCACTAAGAAGGAACTTGCAGATCCTTCTGTACCAGTCCATCCTCCTAACAAGGATTCTAGGACCATGGACAGGTATGGTAAGCGGATGTTTCCTCAGCGACCTTTGCATGCGGTCGCTGAATTATTTATGTCACTTCACCAGACTCCAAAGGGACATCCTAAAAGAACTAGGTGAAGTAGTACAGGATCCTACAGCTCCAGGGGCTCAGGACAAAATTGCTTCTCAGCTCGGAATCCTTAATTCTATAGCAAACTCCTCCATGCGGCTGATCTCGTATGCAGCAGATGGAGCGAGTAGAGCCGCAGGTACAGGAGTGGCTCTTAGACGTCAATCCTGGATGCGACTCTGTAATTTTGCAGATCCCTTTAAGGCGTCCTTCACAAACTCTCCCTTTGATGGGTCAGAATTGTTTGGCCCTCAAGTGAAGGATACATTGACCAGGTGTGAGCAGGACGGCAAGACTCTTTCTGTCGTAGGGGTCCGTTTTTCTACCCCATCTAGACCTTACCCCAAAGGTCAGAAGGGCGGAAAAATGTGGTTCCGTAAATCCCAAGGAGTCACACCGGATACATGTGGTCAGTTTACCCCTAGAGGCAGAGGGGGTAATAATAACAGATGCCGCTCTAGAGGCAGAGGGGGTCCACAAAACCAGGGAAGCAGAGAGCCCCTCTCTGACAAGCCCTTCCAGCATCCCTGAGGTGTTGCCCGACTGTCCTTCCTTGGAGGCAGTCAGGGGAAGACTATCGCTGTACCCAGAAGCCTGGCTTTCCCTCTCTCAAGACAGATGGGTACAGTCGATCATATCCGAGGGTTACAAGATTCCTTTGAGGAAAGTCCTTTCTCACAAAATTCCCTTCCAGATGTGCCACCCGTCTAAGGGAAATTGCAGAGTTAGAAGTATCAAAGCTTCTACAAAAAAGAGCCATTCAGCCAGTTACAACAGACCATTCAGAGCCCGGAATCTACTCAAGATTCTTTTGGTCCCCAAAAAGACGGAGACTGGAGACCAATATTGATCTCAGCAGACTCAACAAGTCTGTGAGAAAGACAAGATTTTGAATGGTCACACTTCAATCAATTTTGCCCTTCCTAGAAAAGGACAACTGGATGTGCTCAATAGATCTTCAGGACGCGTACTATCACATAAAAATTCACAGACGCCCAGAAGGTTTCTCCGCTTTCGGCTGGGGTCCAGTCATTTTCAATTCAGAGCCCTGCCCTTTGGTCTCACTACAGCCCCAGAGTGTTCACCAAATGTATGGCAGTGGTCACGGCTCACCTGAGACGTCAAGGATTCCAGGTGTTTCCGTATCTCGACGACTGGCTCCTTTCAGCCACCACCAGGCATCAACTTCTTCAAGCCAGGGATTACACCCTAAATCTCTGCACTCAATTAGGAATTTCGATCAACTACAAAAATCCTCCTTATTGCCCTGCCAGTCTATTACTTTCATAGGCGCAAACTTAAACACTGTTCGGATGTCAGCAACCCTCACAGACCAAAGAATCTCAGATATCCAAAGTCACATGAGGATCATCCTTGCCAGCAAAAAGGTACAAGCCAGGATGGCTCTGAAGGTGTTGGGCCTCATGGCTGCGGCTATTACCCTTCTTCCCCTGGCCCGCTTCTACATGCGCCTTCTTCAATGGATGTTGTTCACCCAGTGGTCTTACCAACAACTTCCCATGCGTCACCAAATCCTGGTGACGCAAATTTGCAAGAATCATTTATCATGGTGGATTTCTTCTCCCCAGATTCATCAAGGCAGACCCTTTGTATCCCCGGCCCCGGTAGCCACAGTCACTACGGACGCCTCCCTGATCGGGTGGGGGGGTCATTATCAGGGCAGGATGGTTCATGGGACATGGCAACCGTTGGAATACCACCTGCACATAAATGTCCTAGAGATGAGAGCAGTGCTTTTAACGTTGCAAGCCCTCAACGACTTTCTTCCCTTGGGAACAATTGCAGTTCACAGAGACAACATGTCTGTAGTATGGTATATCAACAAACAGGGCGGAACCAAGTCCTACCCCTTGTGTCGAGAAGCTCTCAGACTTTGGCAATGGGCGATCTCCTCTCATTGGTTTCTGGTAGCAATGCATATCCCTGGGATAACCAACATTCTAGCGGACAGATTGAGCAGAGCTATTCTCATGCCTCACGAGTGGTCTCTCAAATAATCTATTGTGGAGGAGATTTTTCTAGAATGGGGCCGCCCATGTTGCGATCTTTTTGCTACTCCCCAAAACAGCAAATGCCCGGACTTCTTTTCTCTCTTCCCACTGCCAGGCCATCCCCCCAGAGACGCTCTAACCCAGGATTGGCCCCAGGGACTTCTTTATGCCTTTCCTCCTTTCCCGTTGATTCCACAAGTACTCCAGAAAGCCACCGTTTTGAGAGCCAAAATGATTCTCATTGCTCCCTATTGGCCTCGACAAATTTGGTTTCCGTTCCTACATCGTCACCTTTTGGTGCAGCCGTGGCATCTGGACCCAGTGCCAGACCTTCTGATTCACCAATCGGGTCAGCTTCATCGGTCTATTCCTTCTCTCAACCTCACAGCGTGGTTGCTCCACTTCCTTCCTTAGCCAGGCTTCCTATGATCTCTAATCCTGTTAGGGATATCATAGTGGCTTCCCTTAAATCCTCTACCAGAAGAATTTATACCAGCAAGTGGAAACGCTTCTCTTGTTGGGCAAAAGCTAAATATATAGATCCTTTTACTGCCCCTGTTCAAGCAGTTTTGGATTTCTTAGCAGAAATCTTTCACTCGGGCTCTTCATCTTCCATGGTCAAAGTTCAGTTGGCTGCTATCTCGAACTTTCATGTCTGGTTTGCAAATGACAACATTATGTCCCACAGGCTTTGTAGACCCTTTCTAAAAGGAATTTTTCTCCTGAAACCTCCAGTCAGTCCTCCTCCTCCTCAATGGGACCTAAATCTAGTGCTGACATCCTTAATTCTTCCTCCCTTCGAGCCAGCTGTTTCACGTTCCCTGAAATTTCTTTCATGGAAAACACTCTTCCTTGTTGCTATTACCTCGGCAAGGAGAGTGTCGGAACTTCATGCTCTCTCTGTTCGTCCCCCTTATTTGGTCTTCCACAAAGACAGGGTATCCTTGAGAACTAATCCAACCTTTTTGCCTAAGGTGGCTTCGAAAAATAATTTGAATCAATCTATTGACCTCCCTGTATTTTTCCCTAATTACTCAAACAGATCGGAACAAAAATTACATTATCTTGATGTTCACCGCCAACTCAGATATTATTTGGACAGAACAAAACAATTCAGGAAATCCGATCAACTCTTTCTTTCTTATGCTGATAATAAGAAAGGCCTTCCTGTCTCCAAAGTGACCTTATCTAGATGGCTTTCTTCCATCATCTCCGAAATCTATCAGCTCAGGGGAAAACAGCTGTGCTCAAAACCTAAAGCACATTCAACCAGAAGCTTAGCCACTTCCACAGCTTTTCAGGCTAGACTTCCATTAGACACTATTTGTGCAGCAGCCACTTGGGCCACTCCTCATACCGTTGTTTCTCATTACAAATTGGATTTGGCCTCCAGGGATAGAGCCAGTTTTGGCTCTACAGTTCTCAAGAGTCTGTTCCATTGAGCCACCCCAGGGTAGAGGTGCTAGGGACGCGGTCCCATCAAGCAAGAATTGAAGGCGAGATTGACAACTTAACATTGAGAAGTTATGTACCTACCATAACGTTCCATGTTAGTTGTCTTCTCTTCTTCTTGCGACCCTCCCTCCTGCCCCCTGGCCTGGACAGACCTTTTTCTCCCTATATGGAAGAATGCTTCTTAAGACCAGCTAGTTCTGGTCTACCTTATAGCCCATCCTTCAGGCTTTTTGCCTTTCTTTCCTTCTGGGGAGTTTTTTGTGCTAGGTGTTATTGCCTATAGGTAACAAACGTGATCTGGGTACTTACCGCCTTGCATCATGGGATATGGGGCTGCCTCGAGCTGGTAAAAGTGACTCTCGAGCTTAGCAAAGTGCCAAGTCGGAGCCGAGGATTGGCTCCGAACCCATCAAGCAAGAAAGAAGGCGAGAGAAGACAACTAGCATGGAACGTTATGGTAGGTACATAACTTCTCATTATGTGGTACATAAACAAGCAGGGGGGTACACATTCCTAATCCCTCTGTAGACTAGCCATGGCATTGTGGAACACAGCCTTGAGCTACGAAGTGCACCTACAAGTTCAATTCCTGCCAGGAAAATTGAATACACTGGCAGACGGACTAAGCAGAAACCTCATGGACCCACACGAGTGGAAACTGGAACCAAGGGCTTTTAACATGTTGACAAGCGAATGGGGGAGCCCAGACATAGATCTATTTGCCTCCCCCCAGAACTACCAGCTGGATAAGTTGTGCACAAGGACTCCCCACAAACAAGCCTGGAAAGTGGATGCTCTGTCCTTCAGCTGGAAAAACCTATCAGTCTACGCCTTCCCTCCACTGCCTCTGCTCTCCAAAGTTCTACTAAAAGTCAAACAGGACAAACCAAGGATGATCTTGATTGCTCCAGACTGGCTGCACCAACACTGGTACCCCCTCCTGCGCAGTGTGTCGCAATTATCTCCATGGCACCTGCTTCAGACCCCTTCCCTGCTGTCTCAGCAGGAGAACCAAATTCTGCACCCTCAGCTTCCAACATTGAGCCTTGCAGTCTGGCTAATCACTTAAATTCACCCTAATCATCCCTCAGCAAACCTGTGATGGATGTCATCTTGGAGGCAAGGAGACCTAGTACTAGCAAATCTAATGCTGACAAAAGGAAAAGATTCTGTGCCTGGAACCAATCTCTAGGGATGAGCATAGCAGCGCCCAATTTACTTCAGGTTTTGCAATACTTAATTGAGATGCTTCACAAGGGCCTGTCTTTTTTTTTTCCTCCATTAAAATCCATGCCTCAGCTATTTCAGCTCATTATAACACAGAACCCTCCCCTCTTCTCTCATCCTCTTCTCAAGCAGTTTCTCAGAGGGGCAAAAAACTTGAGACCACCCAGGAGAGCTCCAACCCCTGCCTGGGACCTTAACTTTGTTTTGGAGAAAATCACTCTACCTCCCTTCGAGCCAACTGCTACTGCAGACTTGATTTCTTTCTTGGAAAACAGCCTTTCTTTTAGCAATCACTTCAGCTAGAAGGATATCTGAATGACAGGCCCTTATGGCAGTGGAGCCTTTCATTATCTTTCATGCGGACAGGGTATTTCTCAGGACCAGTCCGTCCTTCATACCCAAGGTGGTTTCCTGTGTGGCTCTTAAACAGTCCATTCATTTGCCAACCTTCTTTCCCAATCCACAGAACAAAGGGGAACGGATTCTGCATTGCTTGGATGTGCACAGACAACTTAGATTCTACTTGGACAGGACTAAACCTCGAAGAAAATCTGAACAACTGCTGGTAGCATTTGCTGCAGGGGCAGAGGGGAAGGCTATTTCAAACCAAACCATTTATAAATGGATAAGCCATTGCATTTATTTCTGCTATAAGCACCATGGAAATCCTATCCCCCAGGTGATCAGATCTCACTCCACCAGGGCTGCATCTACTTCTGCAGCCTTTCTCAGAGGTTTTCCTACCAGGGGCATCCTAGAAGCTGCTACCTGGAGTTCCACCAAGCATTATCATTTACCAATTTTCTCTAAATCCAGAGCTGGCTTTGCCACTGCTGTCTTGCAGGGCCTTATAGCTGGCCCTAATGCTGTATAAACTCCTCCTCCCAACCATAGCTTTGGGAATCTACCCAAATGTAATGACTTCAACAGTGAAACATGACGAACATAGTACAGTTGTGTACACTTAACATAAATGTAGATGTTTGAGTGTATTCACTGTTGCAGTCTTAGTTACCCTCCCTCCAGACCCCTAACTTTTTCTGGCTATACCTCTACTTTCTTTTACTATGCTTAAAAGCCTTTTTGGTGTATTTGCTTTTTGTTGGAGGTATACCTTTGTGTTTTTATGTTTATTTGTTCCCATTAGGGGGGCACCTGACATCTGGGGCAAGACAAACTGATGTAATGGCGTAGGCTGTATGTTTTATACCCCTGACTACCTGAGGTCATGGAAGAAGGGACAGCAACCGACGCAGGACCAAGACTTTGTTAATCAGCCCGACTGAGGGCAACCTGCCAGCAGATTACTCAGATGTAATGACTGCAACAGTGAATACACTCTAACATCTACATTTATGGTAAGCGTACAAATACTTATTGACAGAGGTCAATTATCAGTACAGTTTGCCATCATGTATGCTTCAATATAAATTATTCTGATACCTTGTTTGTAGCATGGTTTTGGAATTAATGCAAATATGAACAAGCAATATTTGATGCCTAGAGGCTCAGTAGAAGGGAAATGCAGAAATGCCTGGAGGTGCACTTAGCTGTAATGAATACAGCTCATTTCATTGAAATGACATGAATCCCATTACAAAAAAAAAAAAAAAAATCAGCGAATGAGCAAAATTAAAAAGGCCACTAACTGCAACAGAACTAATTTTAGAAGAGCACAGCAGTCAAAAAAGTATACAACATTAAAAAAAAGAAAGAGTGGTTGAGCCAAGACATATAACATTTAAGTACCTCAAGGGGAGAACTACAAAAGCTGAGGTGAGCAATAATGTTTGTAATTGGAAACAAGTTGAGATGGTCTGATACTGGGTGAATATTTTTTTATTTATTGGAGGGGTACATTTAGGACACTCCGGAATGGATTTCCAGACAGCATTGTAGGATCAATAGAAGGATGTAGGATGGACTTTCCAAAAGATTTTTAAGTAGAAGGCACAGTTCATTTTGATGTTTCAAAACAGTGCATTGACCAATTAGAATGTGCAAGTCTGATAATGTGCATAACAATGAGCAGACTGGCTACACCATTTGTTTTCCTATGTTGAAACTGTTTCCCAGAGATGAAATTTATATCTACAGCATGCTGTCGCACACCGCTTTCTTATCACCTACTGTGCATAACAGAAAATGTATTACTGCAAAAAAAAAATCCACGTCAAGTCAAATGTGGTTGAATTTCTCCTTAAACTGTTCATCCATGACTTTATGTGCAGTGTGACTACACTTTTTTCTTGTCATGTGAATTGGTAGATACCTAATTGCAACCGAATTGTATATATACAATGAGTATTATTATTTTGCTTGCAGAGCAGCAAAACCTGTTTTTAAGTGGCTAGGAACCCATTGAGGTGTTAGTTGCTTAAGAACAGCTGTTACAGCCTCATATATACATCACTTATAGTTAGGCAGTTATCAGACCTTCTAGTGAATCATGAATTGGGTTTTCATCTCCCAGGTATGGGTAGCCACATAGCTGAAAAGCTCAGAACCCCTCTTTGGCTGTTCACAGAAACAAACATATAAAGCTAAGGGAGAACAGTAGAGGCAGTGTGGCATAGTGTGTGTGTTACTCCACTTCTTCAAAGAAAGTTTTCTAACTCCAATACTACCCCTGCTATGATAAGAACAGAATTCCTCGCCTGCATAATTATTGGACTCTGGCACTGAAGAAGAAAAGGTCATTGGATATTCATCCATCTTACTATCCCTTTTGTGATTCGGCAGATTACCAGGAAACCTCATCTTCAGATGTCCACACAGTAGGGTATCTGTAAAGAAACTCTTACTGTGGCAGTATTATAAGTTATGAACCATATTATTTTCTAACTTTTGAAAGACATGCATGGAGTTTTGCTGTCTAGTAGCCCAAGCTTGCTGCCATTTCTACATTTTTAGCTATCTGAAGATAACTTTGACTGATTCTCTTGAACTAGATTCACAGAATTTACTGTGCAAGGAACAAAACAGATTCTACAGAGGAGACAAATATTAAAATACCTGTGCAAAAACACAGCAGCAGGCCCACTAGTTATCTCACTGGATATACCCAGAGGCTCCTAATTGATGCCAGCATATATATGATCCTTAATGAAAATGATACACCATGGAAAGAATTGATTTAAAATGAGCTTTTTTGAGCATAAGTTGTCAACAGTCAAGCTACACCCTCCAATAACAGAGGGCATCCTGGAGCAGATGGAGAACGTGATGGAAGAAATAACTGATGAACCATTGATGCTTACATACTCATGAAATTGTTTTATGTGCCATTTACAGTGAGGAAGCATTGGTTAGTGATCAGAAAGTGTGTGCACCTCAGAATGCAGTCTTTGCCAGAAGATGTTCAAGGGCAGATCTTGAATGCAGCTTTTGCTGATACTTCCTCTCCCATTAGAGGTAGCATTTAACATGATGGAGAAGAGTAGACGATTCAGACTGTAAAACAACTTTTTCAGCCCTCAAGTGCAACATAAGTTTACTTACAAAACAGTGGTCCTTCTCTTAGAAACCATCCTGTGAGGTGTCTTACCAAAAATGGACTTTTAAGAAAGGCCACTGGTGAGGAGGAAAAGGGCAAGTTAGGCAGTCAGGTAAAGGGAATAGCACTCCTCCCAACCAAGAAAGTCTGTTTTCTGAATACCTGCTTGTGTGTTAAGAAAGAGGGCAGTTTCAAACTCAAGGAATTGGAGCTGACTGCAAACCATTACTAAGGGCGCTCATTGTCATGTTATAGAATCCATTTCATTTCTTGAGGATCCCCCCCCCCAACTACTTTTAGAGCAAATGTTCTTGACGGTGCTGTCCTAGAGCACATATGCTGGCAGCAGCAGCAGTAGTAGTACATGCTAGAACAGCAGTGAGACTGTGACTCCTGTTTGTGTGTTCATGGGGTGCATGTTTTATGAAGATTGAAACCTGCAAAGATTTGAGGAGACTATTAAAGCTGAGTGCTTAAAAATAAAGAATTGATGTGTGTAATCTTTTGAATTTTTACATTGTAGTAAAGTTTTGATGATCTGTTGTATGACTTTTTCTACCCTTTATGTGAGTGAGGTGACAGTTGTAGAGTAATATTGTAGTTAATGTGAACAAAGTTGTAACTTACAAGTTCATCTTAAAATTTTTGGCAGCTTCTTGCAGGACTCTGTCACTCATTGCAGGAATTTCTTTGTAAAGGTCCTTCTGCTATTCTTTCCATTTAGACCTGAACAAGGCCTGTGGCAATACAATAGAGGCCCACGAAGCTGCACAGATGCACCAGAACTTTTCTCAGCAACTTTTGCAGGATCACATAGAGGCCTGTAGCCTTCCAGAACACAATCTGATCACTGTAAGTATAGTAAATGTAGCATGTGTTTTTATTTACAGTATTTAAATGTTAGCTTACTAAGCGTTTAGCATTTTTAAACAGTGTTTACCTTTTAAAACAAAATAAGTGCTAATATAAAAGCATGCATGCAATGCAGAATATCTATATTGAATATTTTTTAATATTTAGTATTGGTTTGATAGATTTTCCTTATTTGCCAGTGATAAAAGGCTGCTATTGCACTGCAACACTAACATTCAAAAGGGATCCAGTTCCTGTCAGCCTGGGTAGCCATGGTCAACAGACCTCGCTGCTTTGCCAGAGACTGTTTGCACCTTGCACCTATAGGCTTTCTGCAGCTGGCAAAGGGTCTTGCCTCCTCACAGTGCCTTTTTTAGGCAAGGCCTCAAACTTACCAACGTGAAATTTTTCATTCGTAACAAAACAAGGGTCATGCTAAACAGTATGAGCTTAAACCAAAAACTGCATACCTTGGAAGCACTTCTATCACTGTTAAATGTAGATGTGTGTGTAGTCACAGAAACCTGGTTCAAGGAGAGTTCCTCAGCCTTGCATGGCTACAGTGCCTTCCACACCTTCAGACTGCAAAATGAATGTGTGCAATCCAAAGGAGGTGGTGTTTCTGTCTATATTAGAGAGTCCCCTCCCATCTAGTTAGACTGGACAACTCCATGGAGTTACTCCAAGCTCAGGTTACGGTGGGTAAGACCTCCACTCAAGTCACAGCCAGTTACAGATTCCCCTGCATGGGTCATGACACGTGCAAAGTCTACTTGACCAAACTAGAGACAATCCAGATATTACCAAACACTCTGGTTATGGGGGATATTAATTATCCCACCATCAACTGTGAAACCTATGCTAGCCCATTCTCACTAGCACTGAAGTTACTTGGCTTTAACTCAAAATACCCTGGAGAAAATTGTTCATACGCCAACAAGAGGAACAAACGTACTAGATCTGGTCCTCATTAACATATCAAACAGATGCACTGCCACAGCTGTCGGACACTCGAGTAAATCTGACCACAAATCAGTCACCTTCAAGCTGACACTAACATCAGAACTCACAATGGGTGAAATCAGGCTAAAACACTTCACCAAGCCAAACTATGCCCTACTATGTTAGGGTATAAATGCATTCCAAGCCCCACCCCCAGCTGGAAGTGGTAACTGCACTGAAGCTTTACACTACAGCACTGTACAATCACATGCATTAGAGAATAAGACTGCTGTACCAGACAGAATCAAAGCCAGAGCCACAAATAAAAACAAGCCGCCATGTTGGACATCCAGCGTCAACAAATTTTACAGTAAATGCAAAAAGTTGTTATCCAAGAAAACAAAGGCAAGACCCCAAGAATGGAAAACATCCTCCTCAGCCCCAACAGGCAAATAAGACAACTTGTCATATCCTCTAAGAGCTTCTTTGAGAAAAACTTAAATGCAGCAAAGGATAACCATAAGGCTTTTTACAGCTGTGTATGTAGCCTAATGTATGTAGCCTAAAAGGAAGGCCCCAAGCATGTACAGAGCTAGTGACCAACGGTATCACACACACTGACCCCACAGAGATAGCAAACCTGCTAGTGGATAAGTTTGGCAAAAACTCCACGCCCTTATCCCCTGCAGACCTATCACAAACCTTTCTTCCACCCCCAACCCGCCCCACATATCTGAAGAGCAGGTCATCAAAGCCTTAACCAAGGCAAAAAAACAGTCTGTGAGACCAGGCGAGATAACAGGCTGTATTCTAAACAGGCTAAAACATGAACTAGCATCACCATTAAGTACCCTTTTCAGTCATAGTCTAACCACAGGCTTAGTTCTTGGAAATAGAGAACAGCAGTTATTCCCCTTCACAAAGGTGGCCTAGCAACAGACCTGGGAAACTACAGACCCATAAGCCTGACCACATTTATCTGCAAGGCCATGGAACATATCATTATGGACTTCATAGGTAAAGACATAGGTGACCTCCAAACCCTGGATCCTACCCTGTTAGGGCTTCATCAAGGACAGATCCCGCCTGTTAAATCTGGTGAATTTTTTCGAAAATGTGACTAGGCCAATTGACAAAGGCAGATCTGTGCACACAACATAACTCAACTTGGCAAAGGCTTTCAACACAATTCCACACTCAGGCATTACTGATAAACTTAGCAAACTGAATGTAAACCCCTTTGTTGTAAAATGGGTTGCCAACTGGCTCACAAACCGGACACACGCTATCAAAGTGGGTGACACCACTTTAACCAGCAGACCCGTTACCAGCGGGGTGCCACAGGGATCGGTGCTGGGCCTCCTACTGTTTGATATATACATGTTCATCGTGTTACACTGCTGCAGTCATTACACTTGGGTTATCCTGCCGTCAGGCGGTTCCCCAGTCGGCCTGAGTTCCAAAGTCTTTGTCCGACATCGGTTGCTGTCGCCTCCTCCCTGACGTCAGTGCGACAGGGGTATATAAGATGCAGCCGATGCCATTTTCTTCAGTCTTTCTTGCCGCGCGATGCCCGAAGCAGAAGCAGTTCGCAAGTGCCGGTCAGCCGACTCCTGAGATTTTCATTCCAAATCCAGAACCGAAGTCTTCCACAAAGCCAAGTACCCCGTTGGGGAAACTTTTTCTTGCCTCAGACCGATGTCAGTAAAAGTTAATAACTGTATTTCTTGTGGGAAGCAAATACCTCATAAGGATTTCCACTCCTATTGTATTCCATGCCTAGGCCCAGACCACGACGTCACTGGTTGTCGGTTTTGTGCTAGATTTGACAAGCGCACTATTAAATGTCGGTTTGATTTTGCCCGACATTATTTTGGCAGAAAATTCAATTTCACCATGCCGGCGGAACTTCCGACGACCGGATTACATAAAAAGCGCAAAGACAAGGACAGGCATCCGAGGCCCAAAACTGACGACGAGGCCTCTTCTAGGCCTGTCACCGGTTCTCCGGATTTCAGCGAGGCGCCTACACAGCCCCTGACTACCGCATCCACAGAACCACAGACCGCCTCCGACTCCCACGTGGAGCTGGCTGGGCTTTCGGATGCTCTGTTTTTAGCCTGCCGAAACTAACCCTTCTGAGGGAACCAAAGTAGCTGAGCAATCCACAGCTTCAGAGGGTGTCTTCAGACCTACCCAGTTAACCATTAAACCCTCTGCTAAGCTTAAGGCCCCTTTAAAAACAAAGAAACAGATACAGCATTCTGCAGGACAGGCTTCCATGCCTAAGAAACAAATGCTCAAAATGGTCGAAGACCTAATCACCCTGCTCAGGGGGTCCCATCCCCCTCCTGATAAAAGGCCCAGACAGGATGCAGATTATGAATCTTCCGAACAGGTGTCCATTTCTTCAGATTCATCCTCAGACCTAGGATATTCCTTACCCCCTTATGAGGATTCAGATGCTGAGGAATCAATTCCATCAGCCTCTCCACCTGATGACTACTCCTTTGAGGAGACCTTACATACCATGAGAGAGCATTTCCATTGGGAAGGCCAGGATTACTCAGAATCCAAGAAAAGGCTCAGAGACTTCCTTTTATTGCCTCAACACAGACCCCTTGCTATTCCGCCAGTGTTAAATATTGTGGATGATGTGTACACTGAATCCAGCTTAAACCCTGACTCCTTACCTCCAGCCCCAGTTAAACCTGATAGATATTACAGAGTCCCTGACTCTCACAAATTTCTGTATAAAAGCCCTGTTGCTGACCCTGAAACTATTTCTCAGTGACCCAAAGGGATTAAGGCCTCATCAGCAAAAAACCCAGTCCCCTCTGACAGAGATTCCAAAGCATTAGGCAGATGGGGAAAGAACGTATATACGTCTGCAACTTTAGCAATGAGAGCCTTAAATTGCCAGTTTCACATGCTAAAATATCAACAATTTTGATGACTCAGTTGAAACAAAAGATGCTTCCAGATTCAGATCATCCTAATTTTAAAGAAATGCAGGATTTATTGCATGCAGCTGAACAAGTGGGAAAACATACTTTGCAATGTGGGTTTGATTCCTTAGAGGCCTCCTGTAGAGCAGCAGTTACAGGCTCTGTCACTAGAAGACATGCTTGGTTAAAAGAGCATACATTACCAGATCATGTTAAGGCAAAATTATTGGATGCACCTTTGCAGCGGGATGTGTTGTTTGGAGTTAAGGCAGAGGAGGTATTAAAGAAGATGGAAGATAAGGCAAAATCCATGCAAACGGTGAAGGATTTCTTACAGGTTCAGCCTCCTCGTTTTAGTAGAAATTGGCCAACAACGAATTGGTCCTTTCCAGTCACAGACAGACCTCAAAGAGGCAGATACAGACGTCCAAGAGGTAGAGGTCAAGCACAAGGTCCTTACAGGCCTCGACAATGGGGTACACCTGGCCAGAAAAAAGGGGAAGACAGGCCACAACCTTATAAAAAGCAGACTCAATGACTTCCCACTACAGCTGCCAAACAGTTCTCTCTTGGCAGCCCCCTTAGGAGGACAACTGGCACTTTTCTATCACAATTGGCTTTGCATCACCAAAGACAAATGGGTTCTCAACATTGTATCTCAAGGTTGCAGGTTCCAATTTCACACTGCCAAGGTTAAAAAGAATGCCAAATCTGCCACCAAATCAATGGGCAGAGGCTCAAAAACAAATTACAGCACTCATGGACATGAGAGCTATTCAAAAGGTGGTAACACAGGAGCAAGGACAAGGATTTTATTCAAGACTCTTTCTGGTTCCCAGAAAGGACAAAGCCAGGAGACCTATTCTGGCTCTTTCTTCTCTAAACACTTACCTGGATGTTCCGAAATTCAGAATGTTGACACTACAGCAGCTTCTTCCCATGCTGGGCAAGAAAGCTTGACTCGTGACTTTGGACCTCAAGGAGGCATACATGCATGTCCCTTTCACACAAAACTGCAGAAGATACCTCAGATTTCTAGCTGGTTCAATGCACTATCAATTCTCTGCACTGCCCTTTGGCTTATCTACTGCGCCCAGGGTCTTCACAAAGTGCCTGGCACCAGTAATTGCATTTTGCAGGCAAAAAGGAATTCAAATTTATCCATACCTGGACGACTGCCTGATTCAAGCAGAGAGCAAGGACATTCTTCTAAAGCATCTGGCGTTCGTAAAAAAGTTAAGTTGCTTGGGGTACACAGCAAATGAAAATCAAAACTAGTGCCCTCACAACAGATAATATTCCTGGGTGCCAGCTTGAACACAACGGCCCAGATGACTTATCTCGCGCCAGACAAGCAAGGACAACTGACACAGTACTTTCAATTGATGGCAACAAAGACCCAACTCCCTGCAAGAAAAATTCTGCAGGCCTTGGGCTACATGGCATCTTGCATACTACTAATTCCATATGCCAGACTGCATATGAGGAAACTACAGTGGTACCTAAAGAGTGTATGGTCTCAACACTGTCAAAGTTTGGAAACCGTTACACCACTAATTCCTTGTCTTCAGCAGGAGTTTTGATGGTGGGCTCAAGCTTGTCACCTCAACAAGGGACAGCCTTTTACTCAACCCACAGCCAGGCAAACACTGACAACAGATGCATCGGATTACGCCTGGGGAGCACACATGGCCGGAAAATGTATTCAGGCGAGTGGCCCACAGAGCAAAGTCATCTTCACATCAATCAAAAAGAGATGCTAGCTGTACAAAATGCACTTATAGCTTTCAAGGACCTGCTGCATCCAGGACAATTACTACTAAAGACAGACAACACCACAGATCGTGTTACACTGCTGCAGTCATTATACTTGGGTTATCCTGCCGTCAGGCGGTTCCGCAGTCGGCCAGAATTCCAAAGTCTTGGTCCGGCGGCTGTTGCTGTCGCTTCTTCCCTGACGTCAGTGCGCCAGGGGTATATAAGATGCATCTGACGCCATTTTCTTCAGTTATTCTTGCCGCACGGTGCCCGAAGCAGAAGCAGTTCGCAAGCGCCGGTCGGCTGACTCCTGAGATTTTCAAAGTCGAATTTCAGATCCGAAGTCTTCAATAAAGCTAAGTACCCCATTGGGGAAACATTTTTCTTGCCTCAGACCGATGTCAGAAAAAGTTAATAATTGTATTTCTTGTGGGAAGCAAATACCTCATAAGGACTTCCACTCTTACTGTATTCCATGCCTAGGCCCTGATCACGACGTCACTAGTTGTCGGTTTTGTGCTAGATTTAACAAACGCACTATAAAACGATGTTTTGATTTTTCTTTGCACTACTTTGGCCGAAGGTTCAATTATACTATGCCGTCGGATCAACCAACGACCACAATTCCGAAAAAATGCAAAGACAAGGATAAAGACAGGCATCCGCGGTCCAAAACAGACGACAAAACCTCTTCTAGGCCAGTCGCCAATTCTCAGTGAGGCGCTTTCGCAGCCCCTGACACCCGCTACCTCAGAGCCACAGGCTGCCTCCGACTCCCACGTGGAGACAGCTAGGCCTCTGGAAACTCTTGGTATTGGGCCTACGGAAACTAATCCCTCAGATGGGTCCGGAGCCACTGAGCAGGCATCGGCTTCTGAGGGTGTTTTCAGACCTTCACAACTTAACATTAAAGCAACAGCCAAGACAAAAGTACCATTAAAGACAAAGAAGCAAGTACAGCATTCTCCTGGACAGTCCTCCATGCCTAAGAAACAGATGCTTAAAATGGCCGAAGACCTCATTACTCTAATCAGGGGATGTTCTTCATCTCACATTGCTGCAGTCCTTACACTTGGGTAGTCCGCTGTCCACGGTCGGCCCGAATATCAAAGTATAAGGCTGACGTCGGTCAGGGCGCATTTAACTGACGTCAGGACGTCAGGGTACAAATGCGCATGACCGGCGCCATATCCTCAGTCTTTTTTGCCGCATGGTCCGATGCAGGAGCAGCATTGCAAGTGCCGGTTGGCGTTCTGAAATTTTTCGATTTAGAAGTTTCAGACCGAGTTCAAAGTTGGCTAAGTACCCCGTTGGGGAATATTTTTGTTTTTTCTTGCCTCAGTCATTTACCGGATGTCAGAAAAAGTTAATAATTGCGTTTCTTGTGGGAAACAGATACCGCATAGAGATTATCATACTTTGTGTATTCCTTGCTTAGGGCCTGAGCACGACGTTGTTGGCTGTCGCTCTTGTGCTAGATTTAATAAACGCACTATAAAGAGAAGGTTGGATTGTGCAAGATTAGTCTTTGGGAAGTGGTGCAATTATAAAATGCCGTCGGATGCTCCGACGCCCGCTTCCTCGAAGAAGCGCAAGGACAAGACAGTTAAGCCTAGGCTAGAAGAACCGTCTGTACCGGACGCCGGTTCTTTAGAGGTGTCGGTGGAGCCGGTGGCTCCACCGGAGATTTCTTTGTGTTCTCAGAGTGAGACCTTATTATTGCAAGATGTGGCCTCTCAGGAGGCAAGTCAGGCTGAGGGGGCTTCTCAGGTTACTATACTCCCCTCCCTTCCTAAGGTGGCTAGGCCCTCTCCTTCTGTTACTAAGGCTTCTCCCAGGGGCAGGCCAGGTTTAGCTTCAGTTGGTGTTACCCCTAGCTCTTCAGGTACTATGCCCAAGAAGCATATGCTTAAAATGGCAGAAGATTTGATTGCTTTGATTAGGGGTTCTATGCCCCCTCCTGCTAAGAGACCTAGGGTGGAGCCTGAGCTGGGGGTTTTGAGCAAGCTTCAGATGTTTCAGAGTCTTCGGCTGAAGACTTGCAGGAGTACTCTCCTTATTCTGATTCTGATGTGGATGATTCTACTCCTTCTGCTACTCCTCCTGAGGATTTTTCTTTTTCAGAAACTCTTCATTCCATGAGGGAGCATTTTAAGTGGGAGGGTCAGGACTTCTCTGATTCCAGGAAAAGGCTTAGGGAATTTCTGTTTTCACCCCAGCATAGGCCTTCGGCTATACCTCCTGTTTTGGATGTAGTGGAAGATGTTTTACAGAGGCTTCTCTTAATCCTGATTCTATGCCTCCTGCTCCTGTTAAGCCAGATAGGTATTACAGGGTGCCTGAAGTTCACAAGTATCTTTTTAAGAGTCCTAGGGCAGACCCAGAAACTATTAGCCAGGGGCCTAAGGGTGTTAAGGCTTCTGTTGTTAAGAATCCGGTTCCTACAGATAAGGAGGCTAGGGCCTTGGATAGATGGGGAAAGAAAGTTTATACTTCTTCCACTCTTGCTATAAGGGCTCTGAATTGCCAGTTTCACATGTTGAAATACCAAAACTATCTCCTTTCACAATTGAAGTCTAAGGTTGATGCTCTGGCAGTTGGTATTGATTGTAAAGAGTTGCAAGATTTAGTCCATGTTTCTGAACAGGTGGGTAAGCATTCTTTGCAATGTGGTTTTGATGCTGTACAGGCCTCGTCTAGGGTGGCTGCCACTGGGACTGTTCTTCGCAGGCACGCTTAGCTGAGGGATCAGAATTTGTCTGAACGTGTTAAAACAAGGATTTTAGATGCTCCTTTACAATCTGACGTGTTGTTTGGTCCTCCTGTTGAGACAGTCTTAAAGAAAATGGAAGACAAGGCTAAGTCTATGCAGACTGTTAAAGATTTTTTGCAAGTCCAGCCTCCAAAGTTTAGTAGAAATTGGCCTACTAAGGGGTGGACGTATCCTTCTTATGATTCCCAGTCTAGAGGTAGGTCTAGACGTGGTAAGGGCAGAGCTCAGGGCTCTTTCAGGCCTAGAACAGGGAGTTCTCCTGCACAGGCTTCAGGTGAGGGCAGGGGTCAGTCCTTTCGTAAACAGACCCAATGACCTACCTTTTCAGCTGCCAGAGCCTGCTCGTCTGGCAGCACCTTTAGGAGGAAGGTTGGCTCTTTTCAAAGAGAATTGGAGTTTAATTACCCAGGACAGATGGGTATTGGATATCATACGCCACGGCTACAGGTTTTATTTCCATACCTTGCCTCCTTTCAAGGGCATGCCAGACGTTCCTCCTCAACAAAGAATAGAGGCTCACAAACAGGTTTCTCTGTTGCTCCAACTAGGGGCCATACAGCCGGTCCCTCTGCCAGAAGTGGGCCTAGGATTTTATTCTCGCCTGTTCCTAGTACCAAAGAAGGGGAACACGTGGAGACCAATTTTGGATTTATCTATCCTCAACACTTATCTGGACATTCCCAAGTTCAAAATGTTGACGTTGCAGCAGCTTTTACCTCTGCTGGGCAAAGATCATTGGATGGTAACTTTGGATCTCAAGGAGGCTTACCTTCATGTTCCTATCAGACTCAGTTGCAGAAAGTATCTGCGTTTTGAGCTGGGACTTCTCACTATCAGTTCTCTGCATTGCCCTTTGGCTTATCTACTGCGCCCAGAGTGTTCACGAAAGTTCTGGCTCCAGTGATAGCTTTCTTCAGACTAAAAGGAATACAGATCTATCCTTATTTGGACGACTGCCTAATTCTGGCTCAAGGAAGGGAAGAGCTTCTTCGTCATTTGGAATATGTGATAGCAGTGCTAAGATGCCTAGGGTATTCTGTGAGCGAAATAAAGTCCAGTCTAGTACCCTCTCAAGACATGTGCTTTCTGGGTGTGAGACTGAATACAGCAGCCCAGATGGCCTTTTTAACCCCGGACAAACAAAAAAGTCTCTCCCTTTACTTCCATCAACTATCTCATCAGTCCGGGCTGACTGCAAAGACAGTCCTTCAAGCCTTAGGGTTCATGGCATCTTGTATTCTGGTGCTTCCCAATGCCAAACTGCATATGAGGAAGCTACAATGGTATCTCAAAAATGTATGGACACAGCACTGCCAGGATCTGGACACTGTCATTCAAATAATACCTTGCATTCAGAAGGAATTTTTGTGGTGGGCTCAGGAATGTCACCTAAACAAGGGACTCTCTGTGACCCGGCCAGAGGCAAGTCAGATTTTAACGACAGATGCCTCAGACAAAGCTTGGGGAGCTCATCTGAATGGAAAATGGATACAAAACAAGTGGCCTGTCAGACTACATCATCTACATATCAACATGAAGGAGATGTTAGCAGTCCAGTTTGCATTAATAACTTTCAAGGAATTCCTTCTTCCAGGACAGGTGTTGATTCTAACAGACAACACAACTGTCATGTGGTACATCAACAAGCAAGGGGGAACGCATTCTTATCCTCTTTGCAGGCAAGCAATGATTTTGTGGGAGACTGCTCTCAGTTTACAGCTCAATCTTCAGGCAAGGTTTCTGCCAGGAGCACAGAACTCCTTAGCAGATGTGTTGAGCAGACGAATTATGGATCCCCACAAGTGGAAATTGGATCCTCATGTATTTCAGAAATTGACAGTGTCATGGGGAACTCCAGACATAGATCTGTTCGCTTCTCCACTAAACCATCAGCTGCCAAAGTTTTGCACGAAAGGTTTCATCCCACAGCTTGGAGAGTGGATGCTCTTTCTTTCAATTGGAGCAATCTTCATGTGTATGCCTTTCCACCTCTGCCTCTCCTCCCAAAGGTACTTCTGAAGGTCAGACAGGACAAGCCAAGGATGATTTTAATAGCTCCAGATTGGCCTCGACAGCACTGGTACCCATTACTAAGAAGTCTAGTACGGAAGCCTCCATGGCCTTTGCCTTCGATTCCACACCTGTTGTCACAGGTGGACAGCCATTTGCTCAATGTCAGGCTTCACTCTCTGCACCTAACAGCCTGGCATATTCTGTTTTAAACCATAATGGGCCTCCACTTCCTCAGCAAGTTTTGAATGTTATTTTGGAAGCTAGAAGGCCTAGTACAAGGAAAGTGTACGCTGATAAATGGAAGAGATTTTTATTTTGGAGTACAGCAAAAGATTTTGATGTTTCTGAGCCTAATTTGTGTGTGGCTCTTCAATATCTTACTGAGTTACTAGACAAAGGTTTGTCTCTCTCTTCTATTAAAGTTCATGCTGCAGCAATTTCAGCTCACTATGATTGTGACCCGCCATTGTTTTCTCATCCTTTGTTCAAGCAGTTTCTTAGAGGGGCAAAGAATATAAGACCCCCACGAAGAGCTCCTACTCCTGCTTGGGATCTCAATTTTGTGTTGGAGAAACTCACTCTACAACCGTTTGAGCTTGCAGCTACTGCTGAGTTGAAATATTTATCATGGAAGACTGCTTTTTTATTGGCCATTACCTCTGCAAGAAGGGTTTCTGAATTGCAGGCCCTTATGGCAGTTGAGCCTTTCTTGATTTTCCATAAGGATAGGGTATCATTACGTACTAATCCTTCCTTTATGCCTAAGGTGGTTTCTAGTGTGGCTTTAAACCAGACTATTCATTTGCCTACTTTTTATGCAAATCCCCAAAATAAGGGGGAAAAGATTTTGCACACTTTGGATGTTCACAGGCAGTTGCGTTATTATTTGGACAGAACTAAAGGGTTCAGGCAGTCTCAGCAGTTGTTTGTTTCTTTTGCTTTGAGTTCTCAGGGCAAGCCCGTGTCAAAACAAACTATTTCTAAGTGGATTGGGTTTTGCATTGCTTTCTGTTATTCCCATCATGGCAAGGAGGTTCCAGGTTCCAGCTGGGATTAGGCCTCATTCCACTAGGGCTACTGCCACTTCCACAGCTTTTTTGAGGGGATTGGCAACCAAGGATATTTTGGAGGCAGCTACTTGGAGTTCTGTGCATACCTTCTCTAGGCATTATCACCTGCCACATTACTCTAAGTCCAGGGCTGGTTTTGCCACTGTGGTTTTGCAGGGCATTTTGGCAGCTCCTGCTTCCTTATAGTTAGCCATCCTCCCTTATCTCTGCTTTGGGATTCTACCCAAGTGTAAGGACTGCAGCAATGTGAGATGAAGAACATAGTACAGTTTTGTACCTACCATAAATGTAGATGTTCGAAGATCCACATTGCTGCAGTCCAATTTACCCTCCCTCCTTCCCCTCTGTACTTTGAGGTGGTTGTGTGGGTTGGGTTGTACATATTGTGTATATTGTATATCTTGTACATATGGTTAGTGCAAGGGTGGTTGGTTATTTGTTTGCTGTCTTTTGGTTTTGACCTTTATTTTTAAGGTCTTCTGACATCTGGGGCAAGAAAAGACTGAGGATATGGCGCCGGTCATGCGCATTTGTACCCTGACGTCCTGACGTCAGTTAAATGCGCCCTGACCGACGTCAGCCTTATACTTTGATATTCGGGCCGACCGTGGACAGCGGACTACCCAAGTGTAAGGACTGCAGCAATGTGGATCTTCGAACATCTACATTTATGGTAGGTACAAAACTGTACTTTCCCATCCCCCTCCTGAGAAAAGGCCTAGGCAGGATACAGACTGATTCCTCTGATCAGGTTTCCATTTCCTCTGATTCCTCTTCAGACCAGGGATACTCTACCCCCCTATGAGGACTCTGATGCTGAAGAATCTATCCCTTCAGCCTCTCCTCCTGAGGATTATTCTTTTGGGGAAACTTTACATACCATGAGGGGGCATTTCCAATGGGAAAGTTAGGATTATTCAGAATCCAAGAAAAGGCTCAGGGATTTCCTTTTATTGCCTCAGCACAGGCCCCTGGCTATTACGCTTGTGCTAGATATTGCGGATGATGTGTTCTCTGAATCCAGCTTATCTCCTGATTCTTTGCCCCCTGCACCAGCCAAGCCAGATAGGTATTCTAGATTCCCTGACTCTCACAAGTTTCTTTATAAAAATCCTTCTGCTGATCCAGAAACTATTTCCCAGGGTCCAAAAGGGGTTAAGGCTTCCATTGCAAAAAATCCAGTACCCTCTGACAGAGATTCCAGAGCTTTGGATAGATGGGGGATGAAAGTTTACACTTCTTCAACTTTAGCAGTAAGGGCTTTAAATTGCCAGTTTCACATGCTTAAGTACCAACAATATTTAATGTCTCAGTTAAAACAGAAAATGCTTGCAAGCTCGGTAGCTCCTGACTGTAAAGAAATGCAGGATTTATTGCATGCAGTTGAACAGGTGGGAAAACATACTCTGCAATGTGGTTTTGATTCTTTAGAGGCCTCTTGTAGAGCCGCATTTACAGGTTCTGTGATTCGAAGACATGCTCGGTTAAAAGAACCGAGTTTACCTAATCATGTTAAGGCAAAATTATTGGATGCTCCTTTACAGCATGATACCATGTTTGGTGTTGAGGCAGAAGAGGTGTTAAAGAAAATGGAGGATAAAGCTAAATCTATGCAAACTGTCAAGGATTTCTTACAGGTACAGCCACCTCGATTTGGCAGAAATTGGCCAACAAAGAATTGGTCCTTTCCAGTGTCAGACAGGCCACAGAGAAGCAGATACAGACGCCCAAGAGGCAGATCTCAACCCCAAGGCTCTAACAGACAACGACAGTGGGGCACCTCAACCCCAAAAGGAGGGGAGGACAAGTCTCAACCTTACAGGAAACAGTCCCAATGACTTCCCCCTCCGTATGCCAAGCACTTCCCTTTTGGCAGCCCCCTTAGGGGGGAGAACTAGCACTTTTTTCTCAAAACTGGCAAACAATCACCCAAGACAATGGGTTCTGAATATTTTGTCTCAAGGTTACAGGTTCCACTTTCACACTTTACCAAGGCTAAAAGGAATGCCAGATCTGCTACAAAATCAATGGGCAGAGGCACAAAAACAAATTTCAGCCCTCATAGACATGAGAGCTATTCAAAAAGTACCACAACAGGAACAAGGGCAAGGATTTTACTCAAGACTCTTCCTGGCCCCCAGAAAGGACAAGGCCTGGAGGCCCATACTAGACCTTTCAACTCTAAATACTTACCTGGATATTCCGAAATTCAAAATGTTGACATTACAGCAGCTTCTTACCCCATGCTGGGCAAGAAGGCTTGGCTTGTTACTCTGGACCTCAAAGAGGCATACCTGCATGTCCCTATCAGACAAAATTGCAGAAGATACCTCAGATTCAAAGTTGGTACAATGCACTACCACTTCTCTGCACTGCCCTTTGGCTTATCTACTGCGCCCAGGGTCTTTACAAAGTGCCTGGCACCAGTAATTGCATTTTACAGACAAAAAGGAATTCAAATATATCCATACCTGGACGACTGCCATCTGACGTTTGTAAAAGGTTGCTAATTTCTCTAGGGTACACAGTAAATGAAAAGAAGTCAAAACTAGTGCCCTCACAACAGATTATATTCCTGGGTGCCAGCTTAAATATAACGGCCCAGATGGCTTATCTCACGCCAGACAAACAAGTTCAACTAACTCAATGTTTTCAATTACTGGCAAAAAAGTCCCATCTCCCTGCAAGAAAAATTCTGCAGGCCCTGGGATTCATGGCATCCTGCATACTGCTAATACCATATTCCAGACTGCATATATGAGGAAATTACAATGGTACCTAAAAAGTGTTTGGATAAGGTAGCCACGGTATATACCTTTTTTCCCCACCTTTCTAAGGTTTAAACAGTTTAAAAGCAGTAATACCAATGATTCCCTGCTTACAACAGGAGTTTCGATGGTGGGCACAGGCATGTCACCTAAACAAGGATGTTCATCGTGCATACAGCTGCAGTCATAACAGATGGGTTCTCCTGCCGTCAGGCGGGTCCTCGGTCAGCCGAATTCCAAAGTCTAGGTCCGGCGTTGGTTGTCGTCGCTTCCTCCCTGACGTCAGTGCGGCAGGGGTTATAAAAGAACCAGCCAACGCCATTTTCTTTAGTCTTTTTTGCCGCGCGGTGCCCGAAGCAGAAGCAGTTCGCAAGTGCCGGTCGGCCAGCTCCTGAGATTACAAAAAATTTGGAAACAAAGTCTTCTTAAAAGCTAAGTACCCCGTTGGGGAAACTTTTTCTTGCCTCAGACCGATGTCAGACAAAGTTAATAATTGTATTTCTTGTGGGAAGCAAATACCGCATAAGGATTTCCATTCCCTCTGTATACCTTGTTTAGGCCCAGACCACGAGGTCTCGGTCTGTCGCTTTTGTGCTACATTCAACAAACGCACTATTAAGCGTCGGGCGGAGTTCGCCCAGCATTATTTTGGGAAAGCATTTAACTATACTATGTCGTCGGATACTCCGACTCCGGTTTTGTCTAAAAAATGCAAAGACAAGGAACGACACTCGAGGTCCGCGGCCTCTACCGACACCACACCAAAGCTGACTACACGTGGTCCGGTTCTCAGCGAGGCGCCTACGCAGCCCCTGATTACCGACGACACATCTTTGGCGTTGTCTCCTGTACCCAAGGTCGCAGGCTCCTCGGCCCACACCCTGACTACAGATACCGAAGCCACGCTTGGCATTGAAACACAGAATGTGGACAGGTCCGCCTCCACTCAAGGTGTCTTCAGACCTTCCTCTTTCTCCATCAAGGCTTTCACCAAGTCTAAAGCTACCATGCACCCTAAGAGACCAGCTACACAGGGCCCATCTCCAGGCCCCATGCCTAAGAAACAGATGCTTAAAATGGCTGAGGATTTAATTACTCTAATCAGAGGTTCTCAGCCACCTCCTGGCAAAAGACCCAGAGTGGAGGAAGATTCCCCCTCCTCTGATCAGGGCTCCATTATTTCAGAGCACTCTGATTATCAGGAACAGTCTTACTCTCCTTTTGAAGACTCTGATGCAGAGGAATCTATTACTTCTGTACCCCCCCCCCCAGAGGATTACTCATTTGGTGAAACTCTGCATACCTTAAGGGAACACTTCCACTGGGAAGGCCAGGATTATTCAGATTCCAAGAAAAGGCTCAGGGAATTTCTTTTGTTACCCAAGCACAGGCCTCTGGCTATACCTCCTGTCCTGGACATCCTATATGATGTTTACCCGGAGGCCTGCCTTAACCCGGACTCTCTCCCTCCAGCTCCAGTTAAGCCTGACAGGTACTACAGGGTTCCTGACTCACACCAATTTCTATACAAGAGCCATGCTGCTGACCTAGAAACCATCTCACAGTGGCCCAAGGGAGTTAAGGCCTCCATTGCCAAAAACCCATTGCCTTCCGAGAGAGATTCCAGATCCTTAGAAAGGTGGGGAAAAAAGGTATATACCGTGGCTACCTTATCCATGAGGGCCTTAAACTATCAGTTTCATATGCTAAAATACCGACAGTTTCTGTTATCTCAATTGAAAAGTAAAATGTCGCAACCTGAACAACCAGACATGAGGAGTTGCAGGATTTGATGCATAGTGCAGAACAAGTGGGTAAACATACCTTACAATGTGGTTTTGATGCTCTAGAGCAGGGGTGTCCAACCTTTTCAGTTGCAAGGGCCGCATTCAGTCAACAGAAATGGTCTGGGGGCAAACGGCAGGTGAGGACCAAAAAAAAAAAAAAAAAAGGTCTCACATTAACTGAAGAGCAGCAAAAAAAAAAAAAAACACATGGGTTTATGCGGACTAATGTGGCTGTATTGTAGGTTAATTAGAACAATAAATAAATTAATAAATATAAATAAATTAATAAATGCATAATATTTGCCCTAAAATTCAATATCTCATTCTAATTATTTAAAAAAACAGTTAAATCTAACATCTTAGTAAAGTTTATGCCAATGAGGAAATCACACACTTTACCATAGGCCTGCAAAAATCTGCCCTTATCTTAGGAAGCCATATCCAGTGTGTAATGTCTAAGTAAGGCATGGATTCTGCATCAACTGTAGTCTTTTATGATGCTTACAAAACAAATGTTTCATTGTCAGTGTAGTAGGCAGTCCCTGACGGGAAGCATAAGAAAAAGAACATGCAGAGATTTTACTGTTTTGAGCCTTGACACAGTGTAAAACCACACAACAGAAGAAAGACACATGACAGTTAACTGAAAAGTCTGCCAAAAAGAACATTTTTTAACAGTCTAATACAGGAAGGGTCACATGGATTTACAAGTCTCCTATTATCTCTCAAGAAGATTGTTGGTGCAATTCTTTCAGTTTAACCATTGCACAACATAACTGAATGCACATGTAAATATCATAACACCTTCTGGCAAATAAACTTCTAACATGGTTGTAAAAATAAACTGTTTTTAATTTCTTGTCCTTTTTAGTAACACCAGTAAACTGTTGCTTCCGTCAAAACTTCAGTACAAACATCCAGGATCCCCATACACCATTTGGGTTGTTGCCAAGATCCCCATGCACCATTTGGGTGGTTGCCATAAGTCTTTTTCCTGGTTGCCACAGCAACCACAGTACCCATTCCCTCTCATTATGCAGACACAGACTGAAACTAAACCAGTCTAGGTTTACCATGTTAATCTTCTGGTAAGAACCATGGCAATGTAGATACCTTCACAATCCTCACTGATAATTCAGTAAAACTAGCCCACTGGACCATCTTAGTTTTCACAAAATTCATTAAATTCAATTTCTTTTCTTCTTCCTAAACTCCAATCACTCTCAGATTTTCTTTCTTTGAACCATGTTCTCCATTGCAACCAACTTTTGTTGCACATATTGCACATGGCCATCCATGTACATACACACACACACACACGCACACCTATATGTATACGTATACATATACATATAGATATACATATACACATACCTGTATGTACACATATATGTACACATATACATAAGTTACAGACAATTGGTTGACATTTCCAAAAGCAAGTACAGCTGATCAAAAATCAGCTGATTGAATGTATCAGTTTTTTTCTGGGCAAGATAGCAGTACAGTCTGGATCAGGGAATTTGCCCTTTATCCCACACTATAGTGCAATCTCATAACTGGTATATATAATTAGCAGGGGGTGTGGGGGATTCTGAGGGGCTTCTCCTGCAAAAAAATTTTTTTTACAAGGCTGCTGACTGACAAGTTGTGTTCGATTCCGATACAGAAAATTTTTAATATATGGATATACATTCATATTATATACATATGCGCACACACACACACACACACATATATATATATATATATATATATATATATATATGTGTGTGTGTGTGTATATATATATATATATATATATATATATATATACATAGGAGTGATTGTTAATGTCAACACCACTGCTAACTAACAAAATTTGGTGGACAATGGATGCTATTAAAAAGTAGGCAAAATAGTCCAATATTCGAGATAGAAGAATATGACTTTTTCCCAATATCAAAGCTATTATAAAAAAATTAGCAGGGTGTGTATGGGGGGGGGGGGCTTCCCCCTGCAAAAACTGTTGCTTTTAGGGATTTTTTTGTGTTATTACTGTGCATGCCTGAGGCTTTTGCTTTGCACATGTGCATTAGCATGGCAACATTTGCAATGTAGACATTTCCTGGTCGAAGTTTGGGTCATATGCTCATCTCAGTAGACCTGTACAAATATATATATATATATATATATATATATATATATGTCCATGCATACCGTTCATCTGCTGGGAAAACCCACTCTGGCTAACAGATGGATAAGCCTTGACATTTTGTCTTCCTTCCAGATGTTTTCCGGATAGTTTTCTCTTTCTTCAGTGTCCATCACTATAATGAGTCTGTGATTAATTAGTTAGTTTTCCAAAGAGGTCTCTCAGTATTCCTGCAGCTTCTTCAAATGACTGTTTGATTCTCCTCATATTTGTTCGGAATGGTTACCCTTACATCTCCTGAAAGAGTTTGTATGTGGCTTCTAGAATGATTCTCCTCATGACCCCCCCCCCCACCCCCGACTGGCCAAAGTGGTTCTTTATTTCTACTACAACTTTATACAAAGTAAGAGCCATGTGCTGATACAATTCCTCAACACCATGATAATGTTTAATGTGACATGATTTGGCAATATTATATACTGGTGGTTACTAATGGTAACACGGTGTGTCCTACCCAGTAGCAGAATACAGCTGTAAGGTCAAATCTTGGTAAAAAAAAAGTCTTGTATAAATATACAGTTCATTGGCAGTATTCTGTTACTTCCCAAGCATTCTCAGATAATATCTCATTTTAGACTCTAAATAGCAACACATAGATTCTTGGCGAGCTGAGCCTTCATCTTGTAACTTACCTTTGTTGTAGTGTAGTCGGTGTGTACACAACGAAATAAACTAAAAAATAATAAATCCTCTCTCTACGCTACGATCTCGCTCCTTCCTGCAGCTTTTCTTTATAAAAAATCGCCCGAACGGTGTTTTCGCGCATGCGCATACCAGCGGAAAGACGCTGGTATGGAAAAAACGTAAAAAAAAGAAAGTTGGTGCATGCGCAGAAGAGCAAAACTACGCGGACGTGTAAACATAGAAAAAAAGTGAATTTAAATTTAAGGGTCGCGGGCCGCATGGAAGAGCTCTGAGGGCCGCGGGTTGGACACTCCTGCTCTAGAGGCCTCATGTAGAGCTGCTGTTACAGGCTCAGTCATACGTAGGCATGCCTGGCTCAAGGAACAAGCCTTGCCTGATCATGTCAAAGCTAAATTAGTAGACGCCCCTCTTCAAAAGGATGTACTATTTGGGGCAAATGTTGAAGTATTACGGAAAATGGAGGAAAAGGCTAAATCAATGCAAACTGTGAGAGAATTTCTGCAGGTTCAACCCCCATGTTTTAGTAGAAATTGGCCTTCCAAAAACTGGTCCTTTCCTGCCACAGACAGACCCCAAAGAGGCAGATACAGGCGCCCGAGGGGCAGAGGACAAACACAAGGCTCGTAACAGAGGCAGACAATGGCAAGCTCCTACACAGAGGTGGTGAGGACAACTCGCAGTCTTTCAGAAAGCAAAACCAATGGCTTTCCCCTTTGCATGCCAACCAGGTCTCAAATGGCAGCACCCTTAGGAGGAAAGCTGGCACTATTCTCAAAAAATTGGCATATTGTCACAAAGGACAAATGGATCCTGAACATTAAAAACAGAGGCTACAAATTCCATTTTCATACCCTTCCAAAAATGAAAGGCATGCCAAACCTGCCACACATTCAAAGGGCAGAGGCACAAAAGCAAATTTCAGATCTTATAAACATGAAAGCTATTCAAGAGGTACCTACACACGAACAAGGTCAAGGTTTTTATTCCAGGCTATTTCTGGTGCCAAGGAAGGGCAAAGATTGGAGACTTATTTTGGATCTTTCCATCCTAAACACATTCCTACTCGTACCAAAATTCAAGATGCTCACTCTACAGCAACTTCTTCCCATGCTGGGCAAGGAGTCTTGGCTGGTAACATTGGACCTCAAGGAGGCATACCTGCATGTCCCAATCAGACAAAATTGCAGAAGATACCTCAGATTTCTTGCAGGTTCAATACATTATCAATTCTCTGCATTGCCCTTTGGTTTATCTACTGCGCCCAGAGTATTCACGAAATGCCTGGCATCAGTAATTGCCTACTGCAGACTTCAAGTGATACAAATATACCCTTATTTGGACGACTGCCTGATCCAAGCGTACAGCAAGCACATACTTCTGAAACATCTGGCTTATGTAATAATGTTATTAAACTCTCTAGGATACACAGTCAACAAAGAGAAATCAAGACTAATACCCTCTCGGAAGATAATTTTCCTGGGTGCCAGTTTGGACACAAACACCCAGATGGCCTACCTCACGCCAGAGAAGCAGGGGCAACTAATTCAATATTTCAGAACAATGGCAAATTGCACCAGGCTGACTGCAAGGAAAATCCTGCAGGCTCTGGGATTCATGGCATCTTGCATCTTACTAATCCCATGTGCAAAGCTGCATATGAGAAAACTACAATGGTACCTAAAAAATATATGGTCTCAACACAGCCACAGTTTGGAAACAATGATGCCACTAATTCCATGTCTGCAAAAGGAATTTCTGTGGTGGGCTCAAGCATGCCAAACAAACACAGGTCTTCCATTCAGCAAGCCTCAAGCAAATCAAGTCATCACAACAGACGCCTCGGACTACACCTGGGGGGCGCACATGACAGACCGGTGCATTCAGGGCCAATGGACCCAAAAAGAAAAGCACCTTCACATCAATCAAAAAGAAATGCTAGCAGTGATAAATGCTATTAAAGCCTTCAAGGACCTTCTACAACCAGGTCAGCTATTGATAAGAACAGACAACACCACAGTTATGTGGTACATAAACAAGCAGGGAGGAACACATTCTTATCCCCTATGCAGACTGGCCATGTCACTTTGGAACATGGCCATGGACTTACAAATGGAGCTACAAGCACAGTACTTGCCAGGCAAGGAAAGCACACTGGCAGACAACCTAAGCAGGAATATGACAGATCCACACGTATGGAAGTTGCATCCAAAGGTTTTTACAGAAATAATCCAAGAATGGGGGAGGCCAGACATAGATCTCTTTGCCTCCCACAAAAATCATCAATTGACAAAATTCTGCTCAAGGATCTTCCATCCAAAGGCCTGGAGAGTGGAAGCTCTCTTTCAGTTGGACATCAATGACAGTTTATGCCTTCCCACCTCTTCCTCTGCTGCCCAAAGTCCTATTGAAGACCAGAGCAGACAGACCAAAGATGATCCTCATCGCTCCGGACTGGCCAAGGCAACACTGATACCCACTACTAAAGAGCCTGACGCATTCCCCACCATGGACCCTGCCTCTAATGCCTCTTCTGACTCAGCACAGCTTCAAAACTCTTCAGTCAGCTGAAGACACTCAATCTAGCCGCATGGAAGATTCCTTAGCATCACAGCAGGCTCTGCTCTCCAAGGAGGTGCAGGATGTCATTTTGGAGGCCAGAAGGCCATCAACTAGAAAAGCTTACTCTGCAAAATGGAAACGTTTTTGTGTTTGGAATGAGAAAAAAGGCCAGTGCCCTGGAAAACTGAATTTACCTCAAATACTACAATATTTGACCGAACTGCTAAGCAGTGGACTGACTTTCTCCTCCATCAAAATCCATGCCTCAGCCATTTCTGCAGAATACAAGACTGATCCACCTTTATTCTCTCACCCTCTATTAAGACAGTTCCTCAGAGGGGCTAAGAATTTAAGACCTCCAAGAAAACAACCAATACCTGCTTGGGATCTTAATTTCGTTCTGGAAAAACTGACCTTGCCCCCTTTTGAACAAGCTGCTTCATCAGATTTACAATATTTGTCCTGGAAAACAGCTTTCCTTCTGGTTATCACTTCAGCTCATAGAGTTTCAGAACTACAGGCTCTTATGGCTTTCCAGCCTTACATCATCTTCCATCAGGGCAGAGTTTCGTTACGTACCAACCCGTCCTTTATGCCTAAAGTGGTATCCAGGGTAGCTTTAAATCAGGCCATACATTTACCTACTTTTTATCCTAATCCTCAAAACAAAGGGGAGAGATTACTGCATTCCTTGGACATCCACAGACAACTGCGTTATCATTTGGACAGAACAAAGCCTTTCAGAAAATCAGAACAGCTTTTTGTGGCCTATGTGGTAGGAGCTCAATGAAAGTCAATATCCAAACAGACAATCTCAAAATGGATAGCCCACTGCATACGCTTTTGCTATTCCTTTCGTGGCAAAACTGTACCTACAGGCATTGGAACTCATTCCACCAGGGCCACAGCCACCTCTGCAGCCTTCCTCAGAGGAGTTCCTACCAAGGATATTTTAGAAGCAGCCACTTGGAGTTCTGTGCATACCTTCTCTAAGCACTACAACCTACCATTATACTCCAAGTCTAGAGCAGGCTTTGCCACTGCAGTCTTGCAGGGCATTTTGGCTCCTCCTAGCTCCACCTAGTGCCTACCACCCCTTTCTTAGCTTTGGGATTCTACCCATCTGTTATGACTGCAGCTGTATGCACGATGAACATAGTACAGTTTTGTACCTACCATAAATGTAGATGTTCGAGTGCTAATACAGCTGCAGTCCGGGTTTCCCTCCCACCTTCCCCTCTAGGGGTATTCTTTTATGGTGTATTTGCTTGCAACTACTGTTTTTTGATTATATTGCATTGCATTATTACATTATTTTATGTATTGCCTTCCTTCTGGGGGCACCTGACATCTGGGGCAAGAAAGACTGAAGAAAATGGCGTCTGCTGGTTCTTTTATACCCCTCGCACTGACGTCAGGGAGGAAGCGACGACAACCAACGCCGAACCTAGACTTTGGAATTCGGCCGACCGAGGACCCGCCTGACGGCAGGAGAACCCATCTGTTATGACTGCAGCTGTATTAGCACTCTAACATCTACATTTATGGTAGGTACAAAACTGTACTGTCAGCTTTTTACTCTACCCACAGCCAGGCAGACTCCAACAGATGCTTTGGATTACGCCTGGGGAGCACACATGGCAGGAAAATGCATTCAGGGCAAGTGGACCAGAGATGTTGGCTGTTCAAAATGCCCTAACAGCTTTCAAGGACGTTCTGCATCCAGGACAATTATTATTAAAGACAGACAACACCACAGTAATGTGGTACATAAACAAGCAAGGAGGCACTCATTCTTATCCCCTATGCAGGCAAGCCATCACCTTGTGGAACACAGCTGTAACGTATCAAGTTCATCTGCAAGCAAAATTCCTGCCAGGAAAGAAAAATATTCTGGCAGACGATCTAAGCAGAAATATCATGGACCCTCACGAATGGAAATTGAATCCACAAATCTTCAGCATGGTAACGCAAAAAAGGGGATGCCCAGACATAGATCTTTTTGCCTCCCCACTGAATTGCCAACTACAAAAATTCTGCACAAGGACTTATCACACACAAGCATTGAAAGTGGATGCGCTCTCGTTCAGCTGGAAAAGCCTAAAAGTTTATGCCTTCCCACCACTGCCTCTCCTTTCAGAGGTACTCCTGAAAGCCAGACAAGAAAAACCACAGATGATCCTGATTGCTCCAGACTGGCCACGCCAGCACTGGTACCCAATCTTAAGGTACTTAACTCAAGGCCCACCATGGATTTTTCCTCAAATTCCACACCTTCTGACTCAACAAAACAACCAGATCCTGCACGGTCAGCTCAAATCCCTGAACCTGGCTGCATGGCATATTCATTAGTCAAACAGGCAACACCTCTCTCTAAAGCTGTTATGGATGCCATTTTGGAGGCCAGGAAGCCTAGCACCAGGAAAGCTTACTCAGAAAAATGGAAGAGATTCTGCGCCTGGAATCAGGCTCAAAGCCTTGACCCTCTTGTCCCAAACATTCCTCAGATTTTACAATACTTAACTGAGATGCTGGACAAAGGCCTATCCTTCTCATCAATTAAGATCCACGCCTCTGCCATTTCAGCACATTACAACACGGATCCTCCTTTCTTCTCTCATCCCTTGCTAAAGCAGTACCTCAGAGGGGCTAAAAACATAAGACCGCCCCGGAGAGCACCAACTTGGGACCTCAATTTCGTTTTGCAAAAACTGACCCTGCCACCTTTTGAGCCAGCCAATACAACCAATCTAAAATTTTTATCATGGAAAACAGCTCTGCTCCTGGCAGTAACTTCAGCACGAAGAGTCTCAGAGCTACAGGCATTAATGGCAGTGGAACCTTTTATAATTTTTTTATCAGGACAGGGTTTCTTTAAGGACAAACCCTACCTTTATGCCAAAGGTGGTATCTAGTGTGGCTTTTAACCAAACCATCCATTTGCCAACTTTTTATCCAAACCCCCAGAATAAAGGGGAGAAACTTCTGCACTCTTTGGACATACACAGGCAGCTACGCTTCTACTTGGACAAAACAAAAGCTTTCAGGAAAACTGAGCAACTGTTTGTAGCATATGCTGCAGGATCACAGGGCAAGGCTATCTCAAAGCAGACTATCTCCAAGTGGATAGGACACTGTATTCGTTACTGCTACTCACAGCATGGAAAATCAGTCCCTAATCACATTAGGCCACATTCCACCAGGGCAACAGCCACTTCAACAGCCTTTATCAGAGGAGTACCTACCAAGGAAGTTTTGGAGGCTGCAACTTGGAGTTCAGTGCACACCTTTACCAAGCATTACCACTTGCCTCTTTACTCTAAATCCAGAGCAGGATTTGCCACTGCAGTTCTGCAGGGTCTCCTAGCCAATCCTAACTCTTTATAGACCAGCCACCTAACCTTAGCTTTGGGATTCTACCCAAGTGTAATGACTGCAGCAGTGTAACACAATGAACACAGTACAGTTTTGTACCTACCATAAATGTAGATGTTAGAGTGTTCACACTGCTGCAGTCCAGGTTACCCTCCCTCCATCCCCTCTGTTCTAGCTGGACTTATCTATACCTTTCTATCCTATACAACCTTTGTGGTGTATTTGCTTGTAACTGAAGGTATTGTTTTTATTTTATATATATAATTTTTTATTAGCAATATGTATTGCCTACCTACTTGGGGGCACCTGACATCTGGGCCAAGAAAAACTGAAGAAAATGGCGTTGGATGCATCTTATATACCCCTGGCGCACTGACGTCGGGGAAGAAGCGAAAGCAACCGACGCTGGACCAAGACTTTGGAACTCTGGCTGACTGCGGGACCACCTGACGGCAGGATAACCCAAGTGTAATGACTGCAGCAGTGTGAACGCTCGAACATCTACATTTATGGTAGGTACAAAACTGTACTTTATGTGGTACATAAACAAGCAAGGGGGCACGCACTCCTACCCCCTCTGCAGACAAGCCATGACCTTGTGGAACACAGCACTAGACTACCAAGTTCATCTGCAAGCACAATTCCTGCCAGGAGAGAAAAACACACTGGCAGACGACCTAAGCAGAAACATCATGGATCCCCACGAATGGGAATTAAATCCACAAGTATTCAGAATGATAACACAAAAATGGTGGAGCCGGACATAGATCTGTTTGCATCCCCAATGAACTGCCAGCTACAGAAATTCTGCACAAGGAGTTACCATCCACAAGCATGGAAAGTGGATGCCCTCTCATTCAGCTGGAAAAACCTGCAAGTATACGCTTTCCTTCCTTTACCTCTCCTTCCAAAGGTACTCATAAAATCCAAGCAAGAAGAGTCAAAGATGATCCTGATTGCACCAGACTGGCCACGACAGCACTGGTACCCAATCTTAAAGAACTTAGCACAAGAACCACCCTGGATTTTGCCTCAAATCCCACATTTGCCTGCACAGCACAACAATCAGATACTTCACAGCCAGCTAAAGACCTTAAACCTAGCTGCATGGAAAATTCCTTAGTCAAGCAAGCAATGCCTCTCTCCAAAGCTGTTATGGATGTCATTCTGGAGGCCAGAAGGCCTAGCACCAGGAAAGCCTACTCAGATAAATGGAAGAGATTCTGTACCTGGAACCAGGCGCACAACCTTGACCCTCTTGTCCCAAACATTCCTCAGATGCATCAATATTTAACTGAGATGCTGGACAAGGGCCTCTCCTTCTCATCAATCAAGATCCACACTTCAGCCATTTCTGCTCATTACGACACGGATCCACCAATTTTTTCTAATCCTTTCCTCAAACAGTACCTCAGAGGGGCTATAAACATAAGACCGCCCCGTAGAGCACCTACCCCAATTTGGGACCTCAATTTTGTTTTGGAAAAATTAACTTTACCTCCTTTTGAACCAGCTAACACAGCAGAATTAAAATACATGTCTTGGAAAACTGCTCTGCTACTGGCAATAAAATCAGCACGAAGAGTTTCAGAATTACAGGCACTAATGGCAGTGGAACCTTTCCTCATTTTCCACCAGGACAGGGTGTCTTTAAGAACTAACCCTACGTTTATGCCAAAGGTGATATCAAGTGTGGCTCTAAACCAAACTATTCATTTGCCAACTTTCTATCCAAAACCACAGAACAAGGGGGAGAAACTACTACGTTCTTTGGACATTCACAGGCAGTTACGATTCTACTTGGACAAAACCAAAGCTTTCAGAAAATCCGAGCAGTTATTGGTAGCGTAGTCTGCAGGAGCACGGGGAAAAGCCATTTCAAAACAGACTATCTCAAAATGGATAGGACATTGTATACGTTTCTGCTATACTCACCATGGGAAACCTTTACCTAGCAGCATTAGATCTCACTCCACCAGGGCAACAGCCACTTCAACTGCCTACCTCAGAGGAGTACCCACTAAGGATATTTTGGAAGCAGCAACATGGAGTTCTGTCCATACCTTCACCAAGCATTACCATTTGCCTTTATACTCCAAATCCAGAGCTGGCTTTGCCACTGCTGTGCTGCAGGACCTTATAGAACCAGCCTCCCTACCTCAGCTTTGGGATTCCACCCAAGTGTAATGACTGTACAGTGCAACACGATGAACATAGTACAGTTTTGTACCTACCATAAATGTCGATGTTGGAGTGTAAACACTGCTGCAGTCCAGGTTACCCTCCCTCCTTCCCCTCTTACTTGCTGGTACTTACCTATGCCTTCTACCCTTTACTACCTATGGGGAGTATTTGCTGGTAACTTAAAGTTGTTGTTTGCTTTTCTTATGTATGTTTTATTAGCAATTTGAATTGCCTACCTATTTGGGGGTACCTGACATCTGGGGCAAGAAAAACTGAAGAAAATGGCGTTGGCTGCATCTTGTATACCCCTGTCGCACTGACTGCAGGATAACCCAAGTGTAATGACTGCAGCAGTGTTTACACTCTTAACATCTACATTTATGGTAGGTACAAAACAAGAATACCCTTGTACTCCAGCAGTCGCTTATGCAAACCAACAACTGGTGTCTTAGTCACAGTCTCAAACTGAATGCAGAGAAATGCATCATCATTCCCTTCTGCACAGATGGTGTCCCTTCACACTATCAAATCAACAACAATACCCTAAGTACCCACGAAGTGGTAAGCGACCTGGGAATTACAAGTTGACTGCAACCTTAACTTTGACCACTGTCTCTACTGTACTAAGGAAGGTTTTCTACATAGCATATTAGATTAGTAAAGGCACTGCCTCAATAGCAAAAAGGGTTATAACTCTATACACTGCACTAAATCCGGCTCATAATTGAGTACAACACCCTGTTCAGCATGTAATGTACAAAGCACCTGCAGCAATTGGAGAGACCTCAGAGGTTTCTAACCAACATCATCAAGGGAATTCAGCAGGTGCCACACACAGACTGACTGAAGTCCTTGTAAATATACTTTGTCTCGTTTATATTTCTTACGGAAGACTTTTGTCTGGCTTAGAGCAATCTCAGACCCAAACCTAATGAACTTGTTTAACATCCGTAATTCAAACGGAACTAGGGCTACCTATTCCAGGGACCTAAATATACCCTGCAACTTAAGTAGGACATGCTGGAGGGACAGATTTATCTCCCACAACTGCCACTTCTTTGGAATAGGCTAGCCTCTATGACACTGCTCAAGAGGAACCTGAGCGAGTGGATGGGGCACCGTAAATTCTTAGAGGAATAGTGCCCACAACGCTCCTGGACATGGGCAGCCATTACTAAATGCAGCCTTTGGTATTAACTAACCTTTCTATGGTATTACATTGTAATGAAACTGCTAGACTTGAAATGACGACCTGATTGATAGCCTAGTAATCTCATATGAATCCTATGAAATGTTTCTTCCCCCATGAATGAGGAGAAAGGTAGATGTCCTTTTATTCATATGCTGCTGTATTCATGATATCAGGAAGTTTGCCTCTGGTGAACTCTCGAGCCCATTATACAAAAGTTAAATGCTGCCGCTAGGGTGCGCTCCTCTCGGATGTCTGTCATAAATGGGCTTGTGGTATAAAGTGGACTTCAGCATGCACCTCTCCAGAACTTTTCTGCCACCTGTGTGACTGCCAGCTCCAGTCATTGCGTTGCCAGTAGAAGTGTTTTCTTCATTCGACTTCAGATAAGTACCCTTTAGGGATTCTCTATTTTGTTACTTGCTACTGTTTTGGGTTACATGTCAGGTAGGAAGTGTAGGTGTGGAAAGTAAATTCCACATAAGGATTTGCATGAGCTCTGCCTATTCTGTCTAGGCCGTAAACACGACCATACCACCTGTTGTATTTGTCAGGCATGTGTTCCCAAGGCCCTCAGAAGCCATCTTGCAGCCTAAAAACTGTACCTTGACAATTAGACTCAAATGTCTAGCGTCTAGGAGGGACCTGATGTCGGAACACTCGGATGAGACCCCAGTCAAGAAGGCCAAAAAGAGTAGGCCCAAACAGACTGCTGTGCCCTCCACGCCACCCATTGCTCTTGAGGCTAGTGAAGGCCTGGAGGCCGAGCCGGAGTCCTCAGAGCTTCCTTTGGCAGAAGGCCTGTAGAAAAACTCCTTCGCCCGAGGTCACGTTCCATAGGTGTCTGACTTAGTCGCTGAGAGGCAACCAAGGCTCGTATCTGAGGCCCCGCACAGTGTCTTCCAAATTGTGGTACATGAGGACATGGTCTCCGATTTAGTGGCGTGCCGGCCAGCGTCTGTTCTCCTACCCTCCACTGCATTTCTGAATCCTCTTCCCTTGAGACCCATAAGAAGAGGAAACAGAAAATTAAGCATGTTTCTTGACCTCTGCCTGCTTCACCTGTCAAACAACCTCTGGATTGGCAGGCCTTCACTCAAGGCCTGCTCAGTGCCTTTCTGGCCGTGCATCAGGGCCCAATGCCTGCACAGGGCCCTACACCCTCTACCCCTAAGGGGCCTGTCCCGGATGTCTCTTCGGGAGAAGAGGATTCATCAGATGACTAGTCCCTCACCTACTCTTCTCAGATCACTTCTGGGATATGCTTCACCAGAGGAGGAACCCATCCTCACTGACTCCCCTGGTGAGGACCTCACCTTTGGTAAGACCATCATCAAAATGCTAGATTTATTCAAATGGGACACCAGTCAAGTGACAGAGACCCAAAAGAGGTACTATGAACGTCTTCAACTGGAATCTCCCAACCCATCTGCTGTGCCCCCAGTACACCCTGCTTTTCTGGATGCCTTCCTGGCTGCTTCATAAAAACCTGATTCACAGCACCCAAGCGTACAGATAGGTTCATAGATGTTTGCTAGGCTAACGACCACAAGGGCCTTTTTAAGCCTAGCCATGCATCCCAAATCTCTGAAAATGTTCTGATATCTTTGATAAATGTAAGCATGGGCCTGGGAGATGAACCATTTGCAGATTACCTGTTTCCATCAGAGACATAGGTGCCAAACCAAGGATGAATTTCCGGTTTCCCATCCAACTGTCTAAGTTGCATTTGAATTGAATTAAGGAGGAACTCTGCTTCACATGGATGGGGAAGCCTGTTCCGTAGATGGGATATTCTCTGGGATACATACCCATCTTTCTTCAGGTCCTATTTATATCACAGGCAAGGTTTAAGTCTTTGGAATAGGTAATTCTGGTACTGTTTGTTTTGTGGATCTACAGGAGGTCCATTAGAGTGGGGTCTAACAATGCCCTGTATGCCAGGCATAGATCTCCCCTCAGAAGCCTGTAAGAGACTGAATACAGGGATACGGCCTTGAGGTGGTCTACGTAGGACACATTGCTTACGCCCTGTATTCTTTTAGTGAGCAACCTCTGTGGACATTCCAGTTGTTGGATATGCCTACTTGGGTACATACCAAAGGAGGGCATTGTACTCATTGATAGGTCTGATGATTGACAATGGAACAATAACTTCCTTGGACTTAGATGCCATACCTTTGTTTATAAATTGCGCAACATAGAATGATTTCCTCACCACTGTAGACACGTGGTGATCAAAGGCTAGATTACTATCGATGCGTGTCCCTAAGTCCCGGACTACTAGGTCAGCTCTAAGGGGTGGTGGTGTCGATATGATAGTTACCAGGGATAGATGACTTCACAAAGGATACTATTATGCATTTCTTGTCATTTAGCTGTGGTTCATGACACTGACACCAGTTGTTTGTGTCAGCCCTTCCTGGAGAACATTTATCAGTGTGAGATTCAGTGACAGCTCCTAATTTGCAATCATCTGCAAATTTAGTCAGCCAGAGACCACTGACATTGGGTTTGACTTCTGAGAAATAAATGCCAAAAAGGAGTGGTCCGAGAACTGATCCCTGTAGGACTCCACTTTTGACTGTCCTCTTTCTAGAAGTGGACTTCCCAATTCTAACTTCCTGGGTCCTGTCTCTGAGCCAGTTGGCTATCCACCGGGTGACGTACAGGTTTGTACCGAACCTCTTGAGTCGGTCAACAATGCCCGAGTGGAGTATTGTGTCAGATACCTTGGCCAAGTCAAGGTAGGCAGTGTGAATGATTTTTGCGCTCATCCATTGCTTTGGTGACCTTCTCAAAGAAGTCCACCAGGTTGAGTAGGCATGATCTGCCTTTTACAAAACCAAACTGGGGTTGGGTCCAGTGTCTGGGGGTTTACTATATCTCTGATCATTTCCATGATAATTCTTTCCATGGCTTTACATATAAGACTAGTGAGACTTATGGGTCTGTAGTTTCCGTGGTCTGTAGATGGCCCACCTTTGTGCAGAGGGATGACTGTTGCTTGCTCCATTCATGAGCACGAAGCTTGTTTAGAGGCTACAGTTAAATAGTAATAGATCATGTTTCATGCTATTTAGAAGGCATCCTGGGAAACTGTCTGGGCCTATTGATTGTGTTCTTGGTCTTGGAGAGAGCATTAAGGACCTGTTCCCTAGTGACATTAGTGGGAGTTATATGTGATATTTCCTGAGAGAAGGTTGAGGGGGAGAGAGGAGGAAAGTTGGAGCTGAATTTACCAGCCAGGAGGCTTGCTATATCTTGTGGCTCCGTTTACAATGAGCTCTGCACACAATTCTGTATTGCTTTTGAAAATGCGGACATAGCTAAAGAATGCTTTTTGGTTGTCCTTGGCCTGGGAGGCCAAACTTACCTCAAATTTGGCTTTGGTAGACTTTATTTGTCCTCTTGAGTTGTTTGTTTAATGAGAGTGCATTTATCCTGCTGGGTGCTGCACCTCCCAATTTTTGCCGTGATTTTCTTCCTTACATCCAATTGATTTTGTGATTCCACTAGGGTGGCTTGTTTTTTTGCCCAAGGAAGCTACCTTCCTTTACAAAGCCCCTTCTGCAGACCCTGCAGTTATTTCCATGACAACAGACAAAACCTGAAAGTTAGTTCCCTCCACCTCTCTTATGCCATCTGACAAAGAGAGCAGAATGATGGAACGTCTGGGAAAGAAAGCATACTTCTGCCACCCTAGCAGTAAGAGCAGTCAGTTACTAGATGCACATGGCCCAGTATTCCTTGGCTCTTTTGGAAGATGTGGTTAAGCAACTGGGAGAGCTCCTTGACTCCCCTGCTATAAAACTAAGCTTTCCTATTTCCTGAACTCCTGCATACAAGTGACCAAACACTCCCAAGTGCAGCTATGATGCTGTAGAAGCATCTGCAAGGGCTGCTGCCTCTGGATCTATCATCATAAGGTACTCCTGGTTAAGGCTACAACCCCTCCCTGATGACATCAAAGCCAAGCTCCTAGATGCACCTCTGGATAACAAAAACCTGTTTGGTTCAGCAACTGCTGAACTCTTAAGACCCTTCAGACCAAAGGTAAGGAACTGCAGGAATTGAGAACATATCTGTCTCCCTAGTTCCACGCTTTCAGAGAAATTACCCAGCTAAGACTTCCTTTGTCAGGTCCTCAGCTAAGAGAATACAAGCTAAGCCTAGAAAAGACCACAGGAAACAGCACCCTTCTAGATCTGTCTCATCCACTCCAGTTTCTAAACCGTCCTTTCAGGGGAAAGTCTGGTAGTCTGCGACTACAAGCCCTACACCCAGACACCCCTTCCTCCATGAGTCTCTCCCTCGCCCTTCCCCCCTCGGAAGCAGGTTACCCAGGACTCCTGGACCCTATCTATCATAAAGCAGTGATACTTCATGACCTGGGAGACCAGACCTACTCCCAAAGGCATCTCTCCGCCACCCAAAGACCCATATCCCGCAAAGTTTTTCTTGTTTCACTGTTGCAGTCATCACACTTGGGTTATCTGCCTGCAGGTAGCCCTCAGTCAGCCCGAATACCAGAGACTTGGCATTTCTGTGTCGGTTGCTGTCGCTCCAGGACTGACGTCAGGTCGTCAGGGGTATAAAAACAGGCAGCCGACACCATTACATCAGTCTTTCTTGCCGAGGAGCCCGAAGCAGGTCACAAGTGCCGGTCGGCTGCTACCTGAGTTTTCGTTTCCGAATTGAATCATCCTGAAGTCTTCTAAAGCTAAGTACCCCATTGGGGATCCTTTTTTTCTTGCTCTAACCGATGTCAGAAAAAACAATTGTCTCACCAGTGGAAAGCAAATACCACACTGAGATTTCCATTCTTACTGTGTCACCTGTTTAGGCCCAGACCATGACGTACCTCGCTGTCGGTTTTGTGCTTTGTTCAACACCCAAACTATTCGTCGGGTCCTTATTGTCGCTAAATACATTCGCTCTCGATCTCCATATTCCGAATTGTCTTCGGTAAGCCATCTGACTACGATGGACTATAAGGATAAAGACTGAGACAGACTGCACAGGTCCAAAACTGCTGACACTTGCATTAAGCTAGTTGCCAGTTCACCAGTACTCAGTGAGGCGCTTTCTGATGCCTGTTTCAATGGATTCGCAGGCCGCTACCGAGACCCATTAGGAGTCTGTATGCCGCGAGACTCTTCTTTGACTCCGGAACCTGCGGATGTCTCTACCTTGGATGGGTCCAGTGCCGCTATGCAGGCACCAGCTTCCAAGGAAGTGCTGCACACTACCAATATTCGTCACAAACAGACGACTTCTTTCACATCTTCACTTCTGACTAAAACTAGCGAGTTTCTAAGGCCAAGAGGACGAGCTACGCCTAAAAAACAGACGACCCAAACTCAAGCACCTGCTTCCTTGCCACAGCATCAAATGCTTAAAATGGCAGAAGACCTGATTATGTAAGCCAGCCTTCCCCTGCTAAGAGAAAGAGACCTGTCCTCGGCAGCTCTAACAGACCAAGAGTCAGACGACTATGAGGTTTCTGAATATGAAGACATGCCTTTATCTGCTTAGGAGGATTCAGATGCAGAGGAATCCATTCCCTCTGCTTCCCCTCCAGAGGATTTTTCTTTTGGTGAAACCCTGCATACTTTTGAGAGCATCCTCAGTCCAAAAAGAGACTGAAAGAATTTTTAGATTTGACACTACATAGACCTTTAGCAATACCTCCAGTTCTGGATGTTGTGGATGATGTCTTTATGGAATCCAGTCTTACTCCTGATACTTTACCCCCTGTTCCAAGGAAGCCAGACTAGTATTACAGAATCCCTGACTTTCTCTCAAATTTCTTTTCAAAAATCCTACTGCTGACCCAGAGGTCATTTCACAGGGGCCTAAAGGTATAAAAGCAACTACAGCTAAGATTCCCACCCCTTCGGGCATGGATTCCCGAGCTTTAGACAGATGGGGTAAAAAAAGTATACACCTCTGCAACTCTCGCCATTAGGACATTCAGTTGCCAGTTTCACGTGCTGAAATACCAGCAACATGTTATGGAACTTATTAAGCAAAAATTATCTGTCTTTACAGACTGTGCAGAAAACAGAGTCATAAGAGCTTATGCATTCTGCTAGCCAGGTCAGCAAGCATACTTTGCAATGTGGCTTTGACACCCTAGAAGCATCTTGCAGGGCAGCAGTCACTGGTTCTGTACTGAGAAGGCATGCTTGGCTTAAGGAGCAGACCTTGCCAGACTATGTCAAGTCAAAATTACTAGATGCTCCTTTGTATAAGGACAATCTGTTTGGCACCAAAGCAGAAGAGGTTCTAAAAAAGATGGAAGAAAAAGCTAAATCCTCCTAAATTCAGTAGGCATTGCCCCTCGAAACATTGGTGCTTTCCAACCCCTTCGAGGCCATCTCAAACTAGACTCAGGGGAAACAGACCCACCAGATTACAGTCTCTGGTATGCAGAGATCTAAGCAATGGAGTGCTTCCTCTTCAAAAACAGCGAGTGCTAAGCCACCCCCTTATGGAAAGCATTCACAATGACTTCTCAACTCCACTCCTCACCTCTGCCCAACTACTCGTGCCCCTAGGAGGAAAACGTGCTCATCATGCAAAAAAATGGACCTCCATCACCAGAGATCGATGGGGCCTCAGCATTGTATCCCAGGGGTGCAAATCTCACTTTCAGTCACTGCCAACCCCAAAAGGGCTCCCAGACCTTCTTCCAAACCAGGGGGCAGAGGCACAAAACCAAGTTCAATACCTGCTCTCCATAAGGGCAATTCAACCTGTTTTTGCAGAACAGATAGGTTAAGGGTTCTATTCCAGACTTTTCCTGGTACCCAGAAAAGAGGGTGCCCAATCCTAGATCTTTCCATTCTAAACACCTTCTTAGTGGTACCAAAATTCAAAATGCTCACCCTTCAGCAGCTTCTTCCTATGCTGTCCAAAGATGCCTGGTTAGCCACCCTAGACCTAAAAGAAGCCTATCTGCACATCCATAAGTGTCTCATGCAGGAAATGCCTATGTTTCCGGGCAGGATCTATGCATTATCAGTTCTCTGCACTTCCCTTTGGCTTATCCACTGCTCCGAGAGTATTCACAAAATGTCTGGCTCCAGCCATTGCCTATTGCAGACTGAGAAAAATTCAAATTTGCCCATACTTGGACGACTGCCTGATTCAGGCAGACAGTCAGGAAAAGCTGTTGCAGCACCTGACATTTGTAAAGAACCTTCTAACCTCCCTGGGGTTACACTATCAACGAAAAGAAATGAAAACTGGTCCCCAGTCAAACGATTGTATTCCTGGGAGCAAGCTTGGACACAGCATCCCAGATGGCATTCCTTACTCCAGAAAAACAAGCCTATGTGACAGGCTACTTCACTCAAATGGCCACCAGAACCCAGCTATCCGCAAGGAAAATCCTGCAGGCCCTAGGGATCATGGCCTCTTGCATTCTACTAATTCCATATGCCAGACTGCATATGAGGAAACTTCAGTGGCATTTAAAATGTCTTTGGTGCCAACCTTCTCAGGACCTGGAAACCATCATACTTATCATACCTCGTCTAAAGAGAGAGTTTCTTTGTTGGGCAGCAGCATGCAACCACAACAAGGGACTTCCCTTTACTCAACCCCACCCTGCCCAGACCCTTACCACAGAAGCATCAGACTATGCCTGGGGGGGGCACACCTGGATGACAAATGCATTCAGGGCCACTGGAGCCCAAATCAAATTCATTTGCACATCAACCAAAAAGAGATGCTAGCTGTTAAGCACGCTCTGACAACTTTCAGATCCCTACTCTCACCAGGACCCCTGCTAATGAAAACAGACCACACCACAGTTGTGGTACATCAACAAGCGGGGGGAATCCACTCTTATCCACGCTGCAGGCTAGCCATGGCCCTGTGGAACACTGCCTTGGACATGCATATTCATCCGTAAGCTCAATTCTTGCCAGGCAAACAAAACTCTCTGGTAGACGACTTAAGCAGAAATCTCCTAGACCCACATGAGTGGCAATTAGAACCCAGCACCTTCAGCCTTGAAGTCCAGAAATGAGGGATCCAAGAGGTGGACCTCTTTGCCTCCCCCTGCAATCACCAACTCAGTAAATTCTGCACCAGAACACCTCACAGCAGGGCCTGGAAAGTGAATGCCCTATCCTTCCAGTGGGAAAACCTCTCAGTCTATGCATTCCCCCCCTCTGTCTGTTCTGTCAAGAATATTACTCAGGATAAGACAGGACAGACCAAGGGCAATCCTGATTGCCCAGGATTGGCCATGTCAGCACTGGTACCCACTACTGCGCAACTTGTCACTGATGCCACCCTGGCACCTACCACAGATCCCAACCCTCCTCATTCAGCAGGGGGGGACAGGTCTTCCATCCTCAACTACAAACCCTGAATATTGCAGCCTGGCTTATTCCTTGAATTCTCCCCCAGTGACCAGCCTAAGTAAACAGGTGCTGGACGTCATTCTTGAAGCTAGAAGACCCAGTACAAGGAAATCCTATGATGATAAGTGGAAAAGTATTGTTCCTGAATCCAATCTAAAGGAGAGACAACACTGCCCTCTTTACCTCAAATCCTGGATTACCTAGCAGATCTACTCCACAGAGGCCTATCCTTCTCCATTAAGATCCATGCCTCTGCCATCTCAGCTCATTACAACACTGAGCCACCTCTCTTCTCTCACCCTCTCATCAAACAGTTCCTGAGAGGGGCAAACAACTTGAGGCCACCAAGGAGAGCACCCACCCCTGCTTGGGACCTTACCTTTGTACTGGAAAAGCTCATGCTACCCCCCTTTGAGCCTGCAGCGTCAGCAGAGTTAAAATTCCTCTCTTGGAAAACAGCTTTTCTTCTGGCCATCACTTCAGCTAGGAGAGTGTCTGAGCTAAAAGCAATTATGGCTGTGGAACCCTTCTTTATTTTTCATGCTGACAGGGTCTCCCTCAGGACTTACCCTTCCTTTATGCCTAAAGTAGTGTCCAGTGTGGCTCTCAACCAATATATCCATTTGCCAACTTTCTTCCCTAATCCTCAAAATAAAGGGGAAAGGATCCTGCACTCCTTGGGCGTGCACAGTCAGCTCAGATTCTACCTTGACAGGACTAAGCCCTTCAGGAAATCTGACCAATTACTGATCAGGTTTGCACCAGGGGCAGAGGGCAAGGCCATTTCCAAACAATTTCCAAATGGATAGCACACTGTATCCATTTCTGCTCCAAACACCATGGGAAACCAACCCCTCAGGGGGTCAGAACACATTCCACTAGGGCAACTTCTGCCCCTACAACATTCCTCAGGGGAGTCCCTACCAGGGACATTCTGGAAGCTGCTACCTGGAGTTCTGTACACACCTTCACCAAGCATTACCACCCGCCTATCTTTTCCAAACCCAGAGCGTGTTTTTCAACAGCAGTCCTGCAGGGTATACTAGCCAGCCCCAACTTTTCTTGACTGCCTCCACCCTTTCTTCAGCTTTGGGAATAAACCCAAGTGTGATGACTGCAACAGTGAAACACGAAGAACATAGTACAGTTGTGTACACTTACTATAAATGTAGATGTTGGAGTGTATTCACTGTTGCAGTCCTGGTTTTCCACCCTCCAGCCCCCTTGTCTCTCTCTCCTCTCTGTTTATTACTCACCCCTTACAGGGCTATTAGTATTTACTTTTTACTGGTGGTGTTTTTCCCACCATAACTTAGCTCCCTATTTGGGGGTCTTCTGGCATTTGGGGCAAGAAAAACTGATGTAATGGCGTCAGCTGCCTGTTTTTATACCCCTGACGACCTGACGTCAGTCCTGGAGAGATGGCAACTGATGCGGAAATACTAAGTCTCTGGTATTTGGGCTATCTGCAGGCAGATAACCCAATTGTGATGACTGCAACAGTGAATACACTCGAACATCTGCATTTATGGTAAGTGTACACAGCTGTACTTTTTCCTCCCATTCTGCAAGAACTTCTTGCTCAAAGAACCATCCAGGAGGTCCATTCGCCTGCAAAAGGAAAAGGTTTTTATTAAAGAATTGTCCTGGTTCCCAGGAAGGAAGGTCACTGGAGGCCTATCCTGGACCTATCCCACCTAAACACCTTCCTCTGAGTCCCCTCTTTCAGGATGGTCACACTCTCTCAACCCTTCTGCCACTCATTGTGCCTCAGGCTTTCCTTGTGTCCCTTGACATAAAGTACACCTACTTGCCCATCCCTATCCACCCTCTCTCCAAAAAGTGCCTCACATTCTCTCTGGATTCTACACACTCAGTTCTGGCCTTTACCCTTTGGTATCTCTACAGCCCCAAGAGTGTTTACAAAATGTCTGGCCTCCGTCATGGCATTTGCCAGGATGAAAAGAATACAGCTTTTTCCCTATGTAGACATTCTTATCTAGGCTATCTGAAGTTCAATGGCCTTGCAACACCTACAGTTCACTGTCTCCCTACTTACAGGTCTGGGATTCACAATAAATCACAAAAAATCATCCCTGACACCCTCTCAGGGTCAGGTGTTTCTAGGATGTCAGATTCTGACCAGGGAAATGATGGCTTGCACCAGAAAAGATTGTGACCCTTGCATCTTTCTTCCAGGGGATCATTCCTCTCAAAACCATCTCGGCCAGGGAATTCTTCAGAATCTTAAGATCGATGGCCTCAACTATCCCTGTGGTCCCCCTGGCAAGGCTACACATGAAGTTCCAGTGGTATTTGAGAAACCTCTGGAAGCAACATCTACATTCTCTAGAGTTCATGATCTCTATGCTTCTTTGCCTGTCCAAGGAGTTGAAGTGGTGGCTCTCCCAGATTCAGTCAAACCCTGGCCTGCCACTCCAGCCCACACCGCCAAAACAAGAACTCTTCACAGATGCTTCAGACACAGGCTGGAGAGCAACCCTAATAAACTGTAGAGTGAGGAACACATGGAGCCCCACTCAACAAAAAGATCACATCAATATCGAGGAAATGAGAGCCTTGATACTAGCTTTGGATATTTTCAAGTGTCAGCTTCTCCCAGGCACCCTGAGGTTGTACACAGACAACACAACTGTGCTGTGGTACATAAACAGGGGGGACAAAGTCCTACCTCCTGTGCAAACTAACACTGCAGGCTTGGGAAATAGCACTGGAGAAACAAATCCTTCTCCAAGCAGTATATATCCCCTCCGCAGACAATGTGATGGCAGACTTCTTAAGCAGGACCATGAATCCTGGCTCACGAATGGATGCTGAACAGGGAAGATTTTTTCTGGACCAGGCCCATCGATGGGGTATTCCAAATGTGGATCTTTTTGCCTCCCCCATGAATAGACAGCTCCCGACCTTCTGCTCCAGGGAACCTCACCCAGAGGCTTGGAAGGTGGACGCTGTATCAATCTCTTGGAAGGGTATGTATACATATGCACCCCCCCCCCCTTCCCCATCATTCAAAGAATTCTGAAAATTCAGGAGGAGCAACCTCAAATCTTGCTGGTAACTCCTTCCTCGTCAACTCAACATTGGTTCCCCCTACTATTTCACCTAGCCAAGGGCAGTCACCACCAGTTACCCCAGAGAATGGACCTGCTCACACAGAACACACTTGCACACTCAGCTGTCCACACTGAATCTCACTCTGTGGGTGATAGAGCGTTGATTCCCTTCAGACACCTATGTACAGAGAACGTGATCCAGGTTCTGCAGTAGACCAGAAAACCAATTACCAGAAAATCCTACCTGTCAAAGTGGAAGAGATTTTCCTGATGGTGTCCGAAAAACATCCTACAATCACTGATGACAGAGCCCCCAGTGGTCTTGTCCTACCTGAGTGATCTCATTAAGTCTGGACTATCATACTCCTCCATTAAAATCCACCTATCTGCCATCTCAGCTTGCCTGGCCCTTCTACTTCCTTTAGCATCTAGATTAGAAGTCAAACTTTGAGAGGGTCCGTTCATCTTAGGCCACCAAGGAAGCCAATTTCGCCTCCTTGGGGACCTTAACTTTGTCCTTGGAAAATTGACTCTCCTGCCTTTTGTACCAGCCAAAGACTGTGCTCCCTCCAGTACTGCACTTGGAAGACTATACTCTTGGTGGTCATAACCTCAGCCTGAAGTGTCTCCAAACTCCAGGCCCTTATGGCACCCCCCTTCGCTGTCTTCCACAAGAACAGGGCATGCTTACGTACTAACCCCACATTCATGCACAAAGTGGTAAACTACTTTAAATCAGATTATCAATCTGACAACCTTTTTCCACTCTACCCAGAACAGAGCAGAGAGGATACTTCAGTCCCTACATGTACACAGACAGCTAAGATTTTATTTGGCCAAAGCCAAATCCTTCAGAAAATCTGACAGGCTCTTCATCACCTACCACACTAGAGCCCTGAGTTAACCTGTTTCCAAGCAAACTTTATCCTCTTGGATATCAAAAACCATTTCCTTTTGCTACACTAACCATGATAAGTCAGTCCCAGCCCCAGTTAGGGCACACACTACCCAGGGTAGTGTCCTCCTCAGGTGTTTTCCTTAAAGAATTGGACACAGCTACTATACTAGAGGCAGCTACTTGGTCCTCAGTTCACACATTCACCAGACACTGCAAAGTGGATATGGTCTCTAGAGCCAGGGCAGGATTTGCCAGAGCCATCCTCCATTGGTTTGTGGAAGGTTCTTCTGGTCTGCTACCCCTTCATTAGGACAAGAGCTCTCATACTCCCTGTCATGAATATGAATAGGACTTAGTATTGTGGTCTAAGAATTTACCATATCCTTTGATGTCGGGCTTTTGTATATGTGCTGTATAGTTTCCCCACCCAGCCTTCCCCCTCATACTTGCCTGATTCCTGGAGTAACCACTCCGTTGTCGCTGTATCTGTCAACAATCAGTTCTGAAGAGGTACATGCTGACGTCTGCTTTGTACCAGACATCCTACGACTGACGTCCGAGAGAGACGCAGGATGTCACACGCACCCTAGTGGTAGCATTTAGCTTTTGTGTAACGGCCGGACGTAATAGAGTTCACCAGAGGCAAAACTCCCTGATGTCATAAATACAGCAGCATATAGAGAAGGACATCTAAGGTTATGGTAGGTTTTTACATAACAATACTTTTCCTTTAATAAGAATTCATTAGTGTGTGGAGTGTACAGGTGTAGTTACTGAAAACAGGTTATGGTGCGCAAGGAGAGCAGGATTACTTTTATGCACATCGGTAACCATGCGTGTGATGTGTGTTGAAGTTAAAAGCCTTTTTCTGCTTTGTCAAGCCATTAAACATCCTAAGCCAAGGGCCAGCCCTGGCACAGTCCTTTATTTAAATAATCTCATCTCTTCAGCACTGTATAGCTGCATAGCCTTTTTTGGAATATACCTGCTGAGGTAAATGGAAACTAATAAAGTTCATATTTCTTTACAAAGATGCTGGTTTCTTAGTTTGTGCCTTTGGTATAGAGGGATAAAGCCCTGCCCTGTAGTCTAAGTGAGTGGAGTTTGACTAACATAATGGGTTAGGGAGGTTAGTGCTAGCTTGCACTGCTCCTCTGACATGGTGTTTGGTTAGAGTGTAGGCCCATCATGGTGTGTGGAGCTAGTAGTGGGAAGGTGTGCCTAACTACACAGCTAGTAGTGTCAACCACAAGGGCTGCCTTATGCCCCTTAATGTATGTGGACTACTGGCACCAGCCCTCGTTATAATGCAGGTGCTCAGGTAACCACTAGATGTGAGGTTAGGCCATGAAAAATGTATTGTTTGGGGTTTGCCAGCAAGTGCATAAAGAACTCTCATGACTGACTGGTTAATACATTGTGGGTTATTTCCCAAACTGTAGACTCTGCTTATCCCCACAGGTAATCTTGCTAGTAATTTGTCATAATTTGGCCAAAATGTTTTTCAGCCCAGGTCTCTCTCCTTTGAGACCAAGCAGGGTCTCATGGCCCGGTAGAGGAGGGGCCGCAAGTGTTATTTTTCACCAAAGCTCACATTGCAGGCATTTGATATAATGCATCTTTTGAAGTTTGTTGCATCCTGTCCATGTGCTCGCAGGATCACAACCTTATGAACATGTTTGATATCGGCAGCAAGCCTTGTCCCGGCCTTTCTTGTCCCCACATTGCTGTGATCAGATGTCAAGTACCATATCCCTGTTGCCTGATACCTGGTCCCCATTTTTTTTTTTACTTTGTAAAAAGGAAGGCGGACTGGTCCAAAAACCCTTTTCTAACAAGACAGAGGCATAGTGACATCCTACAGCTGAGTAGTACACAACAGATGTAATTTAAAATACTTTAGAGCAGCATTATGTATGTTGTAGTTGACAATAAATTAGCAAATAAAGCATTCAGACAATCAGCATTAACAGCAGTGAACAGCTAGAAATGAACTTGAGTAAAGTGTGTGCTCCTTTTTGTGTGATTTTGCAAGAGTTGTACAGACTAACATAGGCATGTACATTACTAGCATATGTACATAACTGCAGTGAAGCAGTCTCAGTTTACTATTGCAGGTGCACGTGTACATTACTAGCATATGGGTGTATTTACAGTTTGAGGTATCTGTGGTGTTGGGTAGAAGACATGTTTTTAGTTGAGGTATCTTAAAATAAACCAGAGGTAGCTTTTCATTAGGTCGAAACCATTTTAAATCAGGCTAGATTATGCAATCATTTGTCTGCAAAAACAGTTAGTATACTCTTACAGGTCTTTATTCCTGAACTAGAGGTATTTGTTTGTATTCTTTGGTTCCATAAACTGCTAACTAAACTAAAGCCATGTTCCCCCTCTGCTCCCACCCCCATTAATTCGTTAGTCAGCATCCCGTTACCCTGTGTGAAGAAAGTAGGAAGAGGATTTGATTTGTAGTTTGTTACATATAGTGAAACAGTTTTCTTGGATGATCTTGTCTGTGAAGGTTGCTCTAGGGAGTAAGTGTGCCTTATTACCGACAAAAGAAACTACTACTCCACTCAGCTAGACTCCCAAAAACAAAAAAAAAACAAAAAATTCTGGAAATCTTTTTCCTCACTCCTCAACCCTGGAAACCAACAAAGTTCTACACCATCTCCTGAGAAAGACCCACTAGAAATTGCCCAAGCCTTCAACACCCACTTCATTGAAACTGTTCAAAAACTTGTCAATTTTTCTGTTCAAATTTTTCCTCTAATGGTTCAGAAAGCAACACAAATCTCTCCTCTCTCAAGTCAAACATATACTGCCCTCCCCATAAATACGTCAGATAGTAGCCCACCCACTTGTACTTTTGCTATACAACCTGTGCCAACCTCTCTAGTGCATAAACTGCTAACTAAACTAAAGCCATGTTCCCCCTCTGCTGATAAACTTTCTGCAGAATACTTAAAACTTGCTGCAGATCCTGTACTGTACCCTGTCAGCATTATCGTCAATCGATCCTTCTCGGAATCCTACATTCCACAACTCTGGAAAAAATCCTTTATAACTCTGCTACATAAAGGGTGGTAATGCTAGTGATCTATCTCAATTACCGTCCCATCTCTGTACTCTGTCCTCTACTTAAAATCCTAGAAAAGTGTATACATACTCCACTGTTAAAATGTCTCACCAACAATAACTTACTTGCCCCCACTCGACATGGCTTCTACCATACACACAGCACTACCACTGCCTTACTTTCATTCACCAATACTGTTAAAGCCTTCGATGCTGGTCTACTAACCTCTGTTATCTTACTGGATCATCTAAGGCTTTTGATGTAGTATCACATCCTAAACTACTATTACAACTTAAGTCCTTAAGTTGTTCCCCACATTCACTGGCTTGGTTTTCCAACTATCTTTCTGACGACGCAATCTGTCAAATGGCAAAAAGTACAGTTTTGTACCTACCATAAATGTAGATGTCCGATAGGTATGCATCTGCAGTCATAACATATGGGTTGTCCTGCCTCAGGCAGCCCTTCGGTCGGCCGGATTCCAAAGTCTGGGTCTGGCCTCGGCTGATGTCGCACTGTCCCCGACGTCAGAGCGTCTGGGGTATAAAAGCATCAGCCGACGCCATTTTCCTCAGTTTTTCTTGCCCCAGATGCCAGGTGCCCTCTAGGAAGGCTAAATTTGGATAAATGCTGAAAAGTTCCAAACATTTGCAAATTATATACATGTATAAACAAACAAATGCACCATAATAGATTCCCCCAGCTAGCTAAAAGAGGGGTAAGAACCCTAGGAATACCACAGAGGGGAAGGAGGGAAGGTAATCCTGACTGCAGATGCATACCTATCGGACATCTACATTTATGGTAGGTCCAAAACTGTACTATGTCCTTCAAGGATGCATCTGCAGTCATAACATATGGGTAGAATACCATAGCCAATCTGGGGGAGGAGGTACTAAGAAAGGGATGGTGTAGTTAAGATCCCCTGCAGGACTGCAGTAGCAAACCCTGCTCTGGATCTAGAGTATAAAGGTAGATTGTAATGCTTGGCAAATGTATGCACGGAGCACCAAGTAGCAGCTTCTAAAATGTCCTTGGTAGCCACCCCTCGCAGGAAGGCTGTAGTGGTGGCCGTGGCCCTTGTGGAGTGAGGCCTGATGTTTTCAGGAACTGTCTTTCCATGAAAGGAGTAGCAAAATCGAATGCAATTTCCTATCCATTTTGAAATTGTCTGTTTGGAAATTGCTCTTCTTTGCACCCCAGTTGCATATGCTACCAAAAGTTGGTCAGTTTTTCTGCTAGTTTTTGTTCTGTCCAAGTAGTAGCGTAGTTGTCTGTGTATATCCAGGGTGTGCAAAAGTTTTTCCCCTCTATTCTGTGGGTTAGGGAAGAACGTAGGCAAGTGAATAGCTTGGTTCAAGGATACCCTAGATACCACCTTTGGCATAAAAGTAGGATTGGTTCTTAGTGAAACCCTGTCCTGGTGGAAAATAAGAAAAGGCTGCACTGCCATTCATGCTTGTAACTCAGATACTCTTCTTGCTGAAGTGACTGCCAGAAGGAATGCAGTTTTCCAAGATAGAAACTGTAGATCCGCTGATGCTGCTGGTTCAAAAGGAGGAAGTGTCAGTTTCTCCAGCACAAAGTTGAGATCCCGGGCAGGTAGAGGGGGTCGTCTTGGAGGTTTAATATTTTTGATCCCCCTCAGGAATTGTCTGAAGAGAGGGTGCGAGAAGATAGGTGGATCCACATTGTATTCTGCTGAAATTGCTGAAGCATGGATCTTAATGGAAGAATAGGACAGGCCATTGTGGAACAATTCTGCTAAGTATTCTAGGATATTTGTTATGTTTGCCACTGTGACATCTGAGCCTTTTGATGTGCTCCAAATGAGAAATCTCTTCCATTTAGCTGAGTATGTCTTCCTTGGGGAAGGCCTGCGAGCCTCCAGGATAATGTCCTTCACCCTCTGAGATAAAACAGTTTGATTGGGATTTAAGGAATTTTCCAGGCAGTTAGCTGCAATGTTTTCAAGTTGGGATGCAGGGTCTTGAAATTGTTCTGCATCAGAAGAAGAGGCCATAGGGGCAGAGGCCATGATTTTGCCTGAGACATGCTTCTCAATAATGGATACCAGTGTTGTCTTGGCCAGTCCGGAGCTATTAGTATCACTTTTGGCTGTTCCTCCCTGATCTTCAGTAGAACCTTGTACATCAATGGAAGAGGTGGGAAGGCATATACTGTTAGGGCTTTCCAGCTGAAAGAGAAAGAGTCCACCCTCCAAGCTTGTGGGTGGTATGTCCTTGAGCGGAATGTCCTCAGTTGATGATTGGGTGGGGAGGCGAACAGATCTATCTCCGGCATTCCCCATGTCTTTGCTATGAGTTGGAAGATGTCTGGGTGCAGCATCCATTCGTGTGCATCCATGGTAGTACTGCTTAAGCTGTCCGCCAGTGCAATTTCTTTCCCTGGCACGAATTGGGACTGTAGTTGGATATTGAGATTCAGGCATAGTTCCCACAGATTCATAGCCATCCGGCATAGAGGGTAAGAATGTGTGCCTCCCTGCTTGTTTATGTTCCACATGACCGTGGTGTTGTCTGTCCTTATTAACAGGTGTCCTTGTTGGAGGAAGGGTTTGAATGCCTCGACTGCATGCCTCACTGCCAGCATTTCCTTTTGGTTTATGTGCATGCTTAGCTGTCCTTGAGGCCATAGGCCTTGGATACATTTGCCCTCCATGTGTGCTCCCCATCCTCGGTCTGAGGCGTCCGTGGTGATGGTCTGCCTTGTTTTCGGTTTGTTGAAAGGCAACCCTCTGTTGGACTGGCAGGCCTGAGCCCACCACAGGAATTCCTTTTGAAGGCATGGAATGATTGGTATCATGGTTTCTAAACTGTGACTGTGTTGAGACCATACACTCCTTAAGTACCATTGTAATTTCCTCATATGTAGCCTGGCATGCGGTATTAGAATTATGCAGGATGCCATGTAACCCAGGGCCTGCAGGATTTTCCTTGCAGTAAGCTGAGTTTGTCTTGTCAGAATCATGAAGTAATCTGGAAGTTGTTTTTGTTTTTCCTCTGAGAAAAGCCATTTGGGTGGTTGTGTCCAGATCTGCACCCAAAAAGGTTATCCTTTGGGATGGTACTAGTCTTGACTTTTGGATGTTGACTGTGTATCCCAAGGTCTGTAGCAGGTGTATGGCATAGGCCAAGTCCTTTATCAAATTTTTCTTGTTGTCCGCTTGTATTAGGCAGCCGTCCAGGTATGGGTAAATTTGAATTCCCTGTAGTCTGCAATGTGCAATTACTGATGCCAGGCATTTCGTGAATACTCTGAGCGCAGTAGATAAGCCAAAGGGCAATGCTGAGAATTGATAATGCTCTGATCCTGCAAGAAATCTGAGGTGTCTTCTGCAACTTGATCGAATAGGGACGTGCAGGTATGCCTCCCTGAGATCTAGAGTCACCAGCCAAGACTCCTTGCCCAACATGGGAAGAAATTGCTGTAGGGTCAGCATTTTGAATTTTGGCACAATGAGACAAGTGTTCAGTGCGGACAGATCGAGAATAGGCCTCCATTGATTTTCTTTTCTTGGTACAAGGAATAGTCTGGAGTAAAATCCTTGGCCTTGTTCTGAACATGGTACCTTTTCTATAGCTTTCATCTGAAGTAAATTGCTGATTTGTCTTAAAGCCTCTGCCCTCTGATTTGGTGGAAGGTTTGGCATTCCGCTTCTTTTTGGCAAAGTGTGGAAGTGGAACCTGTATCCTTTGTCTATTATTTGCAGTATCCATGTATCCTTTGTAATATAATGCCAGTTTTTTGAGAATAAAGCCAGCTTTCCGCCCAAGGGTGCCTCCAGTTGATCCCTGGTAGGCGGAATCCGAGTTAAGTCATTGAGCCTGTCCTGGTGTAGTGGTTGTTGTTGCTGTTGCACTACTCCTCTGGTTGGCAGGCTGCCACTGACGGCCTCTGTAGGAGCCCTTCTGTTGACCTCTGCGTCTAGGGCGCCTGTTCCTGCCTCTCTGGGCTCTATCTGAGTCTGGAAAGGACCAATTCTTAGTAGGCCAGTTTCTGCTGAATCTCGGTGGTTGAACTTGGAAGAAATCTTTAACTGTTTGCACAGATTTTGCCTTTTCTTCAACCTTTTTTAAGATCTCCTGAGCAGAGGAGCCAAATAAATTTTGTTTCTCCATTGGAGCATCCAGGAGTTTAGCTTTGACATGGTCTGGCAAAGATTGCTCCTTCAGCCAGGCATGCCTACGAATAACTGCCCCAGTCATAGCTGATCTAAATGAAGCCTCCAGTGCATCATAGCCACATTTTAAGAAATGATTACTGACCTGCTGTGAGTTGTGTACCAAATCCTGAAGGGATTTACGGTCTAAGGGTTCAGGAGAAGAAAGTTTTTTATTCAGTTCATCTAACAAATACTCTTGGTACTGTATCATATGAAATTGACAGTTTAATGCCCTGACAGAAAGAGTTGCAGAAGTATACACCTTCTTTCCCCATCTCTCTAAAGCTCTAGATTCTCTTTCAGAGGGTAGAGGATTTTTGGCAGTAGCGGCCGCAACCCCTTTAGGGCCCTGAGAAATAGTTTCTGGGTCTGCAGAATGGGCTTTATACAGATGGAAATGAGAATCCGGGACCCTGTAGTATCTGTCAGGTTTGGCAGGGGCCGGAGGTAGAGTGTCGGGGGCTGTACTGACATCATTGTACACATCATCAATTACATTCAGAACAGGAGGTATAGCTAAGGGCCTATGCTGAGGCAAATGCAAAAAGGTCCTTAATCTTTTTCTAGAATCAGAGAAATCCTGACCTTGCCATTGAAAATGCTCTCTCATGGAATGTAGAGTCTCACCAAAGGAAAACTCTTCAGGAGGGGAGGCCGAAGGGATAGATTCCTCAGCATCTGAATCCTCATAAGGCAAGTAAGCCCCTTCCTGGTGGTCTGACAACTCAGATCCATCCGTGGAATCGTCTGAGGAGTGTGGGTCAGAGGGGTCAGTCCTGGGCCTTTTGTCTGGAGGAGGTTGAGAGGCCCTGTCTGGGTGAGGTTGTGATCCCCTAATTAAGGAAATAAGGTCCTCAGCAAGGCTGAGGATCTGTGAACTAGAGGAAGGCCTCTGGGAGGTAGATTTGGCAGGCAAAGCTTTAGAAAGTTTGGCAGCTTTAGCCCTTGAAAAGGCCTTAATGGACATGGAAGCAGGGGGCCTAGCTGCCCCATGTGCAGGAGTAGAAATGTCCAAAGGTATGGTGTCGGACATTTCCTGAACACTGGATTCGGTAGGAAGTTCTGAAGCCGACTCAGCCGGGGCCTCCCGGGCCTCGGTGGTCGGAAGTATGGTTTTGGAAGAAGGAATCTCCGAGGACTCTGTTTCGGCCGAAACCGAGGCACTCGCGGTAGGCCTAGCCGTGGTTTCAGCTGAAACCGCGGGCCGCGACTGTCGGTCCTTTTCCTTGCGTTTTTTGACCATATGCGAAGTCGGAGTCTCCGGCATTTTATAAGCAAAAGCGGCTCCAAAAAATTCCTCTGCAAACTCCAACCGACGCCTAAGAGTTCGTCGGTTGAAGGAAGCACAGGCTAAACAGGCCGATACGTCGTGGTCTGGGCCTAAGCAAGGAAGGCAGTAGGAATGGAAATCCTTATGAGGTATTTGTTTCCCACAAGTTAAACAATTATTAACTTTGTCTGACATCGGCTGAGGCAAGAAAGAGTCCCCAACGGGGTACTTAGCTTTTTTCGAAGTCTTCGGTAGCTGAACTCACTGGATCTGACCGACCGGCACTTGCGAACAGCTTCTGCTTCGGGCACCGCGCGGCAAGAAAGACGGAGGAAAATGGCGTCTGCTGATGCTTTTATACCCCAGACGCTCTGACGTCGGGGACAGTGCGTCATCAGCCGAGGCCATACCCAGACTTTGGAATCCGGCCGACCGAAGGGCTGCCTGAGGCAGGACAACCCATATGTTATGACTGCAGATGCATCCTTGAAGGACATCAAGCAATCTGAATCTCTCTTGAACAAAACAGGAGTTCCCCAGGGGTCCATTCTTGGGCCACTGCTATATAACATTTTCATCAATATCCTCCATAAAGCTTCCCATCACTTCCGCTAACAACCTGCCAGATCTTCAACATCTAGCACAAAAAGCTTTTATTTCTGTTGAATCCTGGCTAAGTGATGCTCAACTTCTACTCAACCCAAAAATATCAAAACTCTTAATATTTTCATCCAAACCTCTAAATCAAGATTCAAAATTGTCTCACAAAACAGTTCCGAAATTGAACAAGTAAAATCGTCAAAACTTCTGGGCATCACAATTGATGACTGACTGTCCTTTGAAAATCACATTCATAATACAATCAAGAAAACCCAGTTTAAACTTTGTAAGCTCTACAGGCATCTTTTTATGAACATGCCCTCCAAGTTAATTGGCCAGCACTCTGCTCCTCCCTACCCTGCTTTATGGAAGCCCCATTTTCACTAACATCTACACACAACTTTCAAGAACAAATTACAGTCCTGCTACTATAAAATAGCAAAGTTTGCCTGCAACATGCCAATTCGGGCCCATCATTGCCAAGCCTTAAGTTTGAACTGGCTCAACTTCTCCCACTGTCTACACTACTCCCAACTAACACTCACCCACAAACTACAATATAATCCTAGCTATTGCCCCTGTCTTCAAACCATAGGTTCATAGGTAGGTTCATACTAGGCTATCTGCCCTAGGGCATTTATAAGCCTAGCCAGAGTGTGTGTGGCTTTCGCCACCCATTTTAAATGAATTTAGCTATGCCCTTTTTCGAGATTAGTATACTGTGCCTCTGTCTAACAGTGACACAGAAGTGATACACGGGGTAAACCTACCATCTCCCATCCACTCATCAAGATTCCTCTTGAAGAGAGTCAGTGAGGGACTCTGCCTAACCTGGTCTGGGATTTTATTCCAGAGTGAAGGGGAGCCTCTGGGTTATGAATCTGTCCCTCCAGCATGTCCTATTTATTTCACTGCTGAGGTTCAAGTCTCTCTAGCGCGTAGCTCGATGGGATTTGGATTTTCTGAGGTGCAGCATGTCCATTAATTCTGGGTTGGACATGGCTGTATACGTCAGGTACAGATCGCCTCTGAGCAGGCGGTATGCCACTGAGTAGAGCTGGAGTTTCTTTAACCGGGCAGCATATGGCATCTGTTTGAGCCCTTTGATCCTCTTGGTGAGGTACTTTTGGGGTCTTTCCAGTTGCTGCAGGTGTCTGGTAAGGTACATCCCAAAAGGGGCATTGTACTCAATTATGGGCCTGATGAGGGATGAGTAAAGAGGTACGATGACCTCCCCTGATCTAGATGTGAATCCCTTCATGATTAGGTGGGCTATATAAAATGTTTTTTTAACCACTTTGGCCACGTGGTTGTCAAATGAGAGATTGCTTATCAACTTGGGTCCCCAGGTCCCTAATTACTTCCGTACTTAATGGATTACCACCTATGTGGTAATTTGTGGGCACTTTGTTGTTGCCAAAGGGGATGACTATACACTTTTTGGCGTTTAGCTTGAGGCCATGGCTCTGGCACCAGTTGTCTGTTTCTGTGAGGCCCTTTTGTAGGATGCTTGTGTCGGCTGGAGAGTCGATTATGGCACCCAGTTTGCAGTCATCTGCGAACTTGGTCAGCCACAGTCCTTCCGTGTTAGCCTGTACCTCCGAGAAATATATACCGAACAAGAGAGGTCCCAGGACTGAGCCTTGTGGGGGACGCCACTTGTAACTGGTTTGGAGTATGACATGGCTCCAGCAATTCTAACCATGTGGGTTCTGTCCTTGAGCCAGTTTGCAACCCATCTAGTGACATAGGGGTTTATATTTAAGCTGGTGAGCTTATCTATAATGCCCGAGTGGGGTATTGTATCGAAGGCTTTTGCAAGGTTCAGGTAGGCTGTGTGGACCACCTTCCCCTCGTCAATGGCCTTGGTGACTGTTTCAAAGAAATCGACCAGGTTTAAGAGGCAGGATCTGCCCTTAACAAAGGCGAACTGGGTAGGATCCAGTGTCTGTAGGTCCCTAATATCTTTATTTATGAGGTCCATGATGATCCTTTCCATAGCTTTGCAGACCAAGCTAGTCAAGCTTATGGGGCGATAGTTTCCAGGATCCGTTGGGGCACCACCTTTGTGGAGAGGGACCACTGTTGCTGTACGCCACTCTGAGTACATATCCTGTAGTAAGGCTGAGATTGAACAGTAGTTTTATTTTGGGTTTAGTTCTTCTTGGAGTTCATGTAGGACACAGCCCGGGACACTGTCTGGTCCCCATTGATGCTGTGTTTTTTGCTTTGGAGAGGGCGGCTCTTACCTGAGCATCTGAGATGTCAGGGGGGCAGCACTCTACTGGGGTATATATTTGCCCTTTTGGTGGGGAAGGGGGGGAGAAGTTTGCACTGAACCTGTCAGCTAGGATGTTGGCAATGTCTGTGGGTTCGGTGTATTTTTTGTCATTTTGGACTAATTCTGAGCATATCTGGGAATTCCCACCCAGGTTCCTAACATAACTAAAGAAAGCCTTGTGATTATCCTTAGTGTCCTGTGCAATTTTTCTCTCGAAGCTGGCCTTGGACGATTTTATGAGTGCCCGTAGTTTTTTGCTAATACTGATCAGAGATGCCTTCCCTTTTTGGGATTTTGCTCCATCATGTAGTAGCTTCCTCCTCCTATTGTATAGTTTGTTTATGGCAGGCTATCGGCCCAAGGGCCTGCATAAGCATAGCCAACAAGGTGTTGTGTGGGTCCTGTACACACACATCCCAACACAAAATCTTAGGTGTTCAAGCAAACCACTCCTAAGCATATCAAAGCCCAACAAACACTCAGGACAAAGCTTCTATTCCTTTACCATTGTCAAAGCTTGGAATGCACTGCCCTGTTCCATTTCTCAAATAGACTCCTTAAAAGCATTCATAACTGCACTAAAATCCCATTACCTCAATAATTAAATGTGTTCCTGCAACTACTGGCCTAAACCATCATAAATATAGGTTACTGTCACTAGTCACTACCAAATAGTGTCCCTTAGTTATTGTCCCTATATTTTAGTCTTGCTTTTAGCACTAGATTTTTTCTAAGAAAACAACACCAAACCGATGTTTGCCAACACCAAGACCAACCAATAAACTGGAACTGGAAATGAAACTGAGAATCTTCCGATTTTTATTATAAGATACAAGTTCACACCAAAGCACAGCACACAATAAATCCACATGAACGCCTTCGCATTCAGCGTTTTCGTCACTACTAGACTTCATCAGATAAAAACTACTGTTCCTAATTCTCTTTTATATGATTTAAAAAAATATTGCACCAATCCATTTTCAGCCTTCAAACAACTAATTAATTATTAATGATCTTTGTTTAAAAGATACACACATGAATTTAAAAACCACTATTATTGTTTGCATAATGTAAAACTTTACATATTATAAAATATAAATAATAAAAAATGTTGATTTAATTTCATTAAAATAGATAGTTTAGTTAATAAATACATATATATGTATATATATATATATATATGATTAAATAAATAAATAAATAAATAAAAGAAATAGGTGAAAGAAAGTTTTTGTCATTGTAAACCTATATTCCTATATTACTGCAGTGCCATCTCCTGGCTATATTTATTATCACATGTTTCTCCTCATATTTCTGCTCTTATTTTTAGGAGAGCCTGAATAGATATATGGTCGTTTAACCCTGGTTTTCTATTTCTAAATTTCTATAAATTTAGGTCAAATTATAGTAATAAGTACAATAAAACCATGGAAAAATATAATGAAAATGGAGAATGGATGGGAAACCAATATGATGTAGAATTTCCCCCATTAGACAGATTAGAAACAGAAGAATGGGTGGAAAAAAGACATCAAGGAAATTTTCAACAGCGGGGGGGGGATACAGACCATATTAAACCCCCACCCATTGGAAGCTACCTCACTAGAACAGATGACAGAGGAAACCTTGGTAAATCACATTGAGGAAGATGGTAATAAGTACACCCTGGGAGGGTTCACTATTTATAATTTTAGTGACCTAATATTAAATGAACAGCATTTCAAGTTACTTGAAAAGGGTTGTAAATTTATACCCCTGGTTAAAGGGAATTCCACACAAACTCTTATAGATATGAAACTTTTTATTAGAAAGATGAATTTGCAGTTGTTATTCCATAAAGAGGGTATAGGTTTGGAAGTAGAAAGAAATAGTAATAGTATTAAAGAAAATACATTAGTAAAAAAATCAACGTTTAACCCAATAATACATAACCAGTTAAGGAATTTTGAAAACAACATGGAAAGGGAAATTAGAAGAAAAGAGAGAAACATGAGAGATATGTCAACTTACCACAACCTCCACCCCAATGAGCATTTTATTTTAGAGGAACTAAAAGCTAATAAAAATGTCAGAGTTATGAAACCTGACAAGGGGGGGTGGGGTTGTTGTGATGGATGTTATAGTGTATGAAGGTAAAATGAACGAAATACTGAGAAACGAAGCAAAATATAATGTGGTATCTAGGAATGAAATTAATGTGGCTTACAATAGAATAGATAATATTTTGGAAGATATGTTGAATGAAGAACTCATTAACTATAAAACCTTGAATTATTTGAAAAAAACTAAACCAAAAATACCGGTAGTATTTGGTATACCGAAAATCCACAAGAATAGCTTTGACCCACCGCTGAGACCCATTGTCTCAGCAGGAGGGTCAAAAACAAACTCTTTAGCTAAATATGTGGATGTAAAGACAAAACATATTTGGATGTCCAAGGGGACAATTTTGAAAGACTCATGGGATTTATTGACCATTTTGAAACCGGAAATGTATCACGAGGAATTAATTTTCGTGACTATAGATATAGTTGACTTATTTGGGTCAATACCCTATGTAGATGGTCATACAATGTTTGAGGAAGAAATATTTGATGATAATAGACTTACTCATGAAGAAAAGGTAGTGTGCACAGGGTTGATGGACCTAATATTGAAAAATAATTTCTTTTTATTTAATGGTGAATATTTTAGACAGTTACAGGGAGTAGCCATGGGTGCCACCTGTGCACCTACCTTTGCTAATTTAGTTTTATCAAATTGGGAAAGAAAATATATTATAGGGTCCGAATATGAGAAATATTGGACACTTTATAAGAGATTCCTATACGATATAATAATATTTTGGATAGGGGGAATCGAAATTTTAGAAGGTTTTATTAAATATATGGAAGAAACATCTGTTTTTTTAAAATTCACTTATAATTATTCCAAGGCTAGTATTTCATACTTAGATGTGGAGATAACCCTGGAAAATGGAACTTTTCAAACAAGTGTATATAGGAAACCCACCTATGTCAATTCCTTTTTACATTTTGATAGTGCGCATCCATTATATTGTAAAAAGAATTTAGTAAAAGGTCAATTTGTAAGAGGGTCGAGAATGACCAGTAAGGATGATAAATATTTAAAGGAATGTGACTTATTACACAAAATGTTTCTTGAAAGAGGGTATCCCAACGATTTCATTCAGAATTTGAGAACTGAAGTTCAAATAGGTAGAGGAGATAGGTTTAAACCCATAATTGGGGCATATAAGGAAGTAAAGGTTATAGAGATTAAAGAAAAAGAAAATTTTCAACAGTCATTAATTCTTGAATACAATATATTAAACAAAGAAGTAAGGAACATTTTTTATAGAGAATGGGAGAGATTTAAGAATTTTACTGACTTAGAAGCTATTTCTTCCCAGATTCCCAAAGTTATATTTAAAAATACTCTTAGTATAAAAGGGTGTTTAGAGAATAACACTGACGATAATAATAAAAAGAAAAAAGATGTAGGGGGTAGAGTTTAAAAACTGGTACCTTCAAATGCGGTAGGTGTATGCAATGTGAAAATATTTTGGGAAAAGAAAAAGTTTTTTTGGAAGGGAGAAAAAGATGGTTAAAAAGCAAGGCATACTACAACTGCGAATCAAAGGGGGGTAGTGTATTTGGCTATATGCATGGCATGTCCATCTTTCTATGTTGGGAAGACGGAAAGGTCCCTTAAAAGAAGAATATATGAACATATGTACGATGTCAAAAAAGAAAAGGAAACCAATGCCATATATAGACACTCTAAAACTTGTGTGGGGTCCAAATTTCAATTTTTTGTTTTGGATCAAATAATTGGCAGTAAAAGAGGGGGCCCCCTGGAGGAACTCATAGCATATAGAGAAATGTGGTGGCAGATAAACCTAGAAGCCAATAGAAAACCAGGGTTAAACGACCATATATCTATTCAGGCTCTCCTAAAAATAAGAGCAAAAATATGAGGAGAAACGTGATAATAAATATAGCCAGGAGATGGCACTGCAGTAATACAGGAATATAGGTTTACAATGACAAAAACTTTCTTTCACCTATTTCTTTTATTTATTTATTTATTTATTTAATCATATATATATATGTATTTATTAACTAAACTATCTATTTTAATGAAATTAAATCAACATTTTTTATTATTTATATTTTATAATATGTAAAGTTTTACATTATGCAAACAATAATAGTGGTTTTTAAATTCATGTGTGTATCTTTTAAACAAAGATCATTAATAATTAATTAGTTGTTTGAAGGCTGAAAATGGATTGGTGCAATATTTTTTTAAATCATATAAAAGAGAATTAGGAACAGTAGTTTTTATCTGATAAAGTCTAGTACTGACGAAAACACTGAATGCGAAGGCGTTCATGTGGATTTATTGTGTGCTGTGCTGTGCTTTGGTGTGAACTTGTATCTTATAATAAAAATCGGAAGATTCTCACTTTCATTTCCAGTTCCAGTTTATTGGTTGGACTAGATTTTTTCTCCTACAGGCTCTTAGACTGCTCTGGCAGCTTTATAGATTGTTTACTAGCAAGTAGCCGTAAGAAAAAAAAATCATAACCAAGAGATATGAATGTTAATTCATTTCTTTAAATGTTTTTATAGCTATATTGTAAATATCTTTCAACTTTGTAAATGCTTTCTGATTTGATGTTTACTTGTAACTATGTATGATGTACGTTTGTAACTGTAAGTGATGTTTCCTTTTACACTCTGTATGTATTTGACTCATATGATGTGATAACATGTCTTGTAATCTTTGGAGCTTTTCTCCCTGGGCCTCCACTGAAAAATGGGTTTCTGATCCAGTGGACTTTCCTGGTTACCAAATGTCAATAAATAAATGTAGGAAGATACAGCGATAGTCGCTTTAGGGGAAAGGTAAATAAAGCTGCAGATTAAGTAAAGTTTAAGTTAGATGAGTATTATATGAGGCATCAGCTGTATTGGTAAAACATGTTCTAGTTAAGGAATCTTCACATTGATGACAAGGGTATCCTTGGATTTATGGGATAAGGTTATAGGCAGTAATATAGGATGCTCTAAGCTGGGTGTTGACTTTCGCTTTTGGGTGGTACTGTAAAGGATAGGTCCAATCTTTAAGCTTAGATATATAAACTGAGAGATCAATGTTTGTAAATTACCTAGATTGGTTGTATTTAAGCCCTACTTTTGTGTTGTGCAGAATAGCACTGAGGTTGTTGTAGAGGTGTGTTATGGGAGGACATTGGCAAATATTCTTAAACATATTTTCAGTCCGTTTAAAGTTCCTTTTGAATAATAGTAATGGTGGGCCTTATCTGTGAAGTTAGCCATCAGCATAAGTACTTAGCAATGGTGAAATAGATTTATTGCTGTTGTCATATTATTAATATATAGAAAGTCTGATGTAGGCCTGTGTGGGTACACTGGAGAAGTAAGGTTACCTGCCTGAACCCTGAAGTTTCCATGGGATAGTTGATGAAAAACAGTAATATTGCTGCAAAACCCTTTATTTTACTTTAAGGATAATTTGATCTGCCTCACATTTCAAAGATTAATAAATCTACTTCCGTATAAGCCATCATTTCTCCATGGAATTGTAGGTTGTCAGTTACAGTTTAAGTAGCTGTAAGGATATTATGACGTGTCCTAAATCTGTTGAACACCTTTAAAAAAACACTTGACCAATGACTTGATTACAAACTGTTCTAGAATATTGCAGTGGGACAGTGAACTCTGCAGGGGGAGCTGGGTGGTGTTTTGGCGGGGTTGCCGTTTAAATGGAGGGAAAACTATGCTTGTTTACAAAGATTCATTTGAATATACGTAGATGTGGTTTTGCCATTATTAGGAGCTGCTAGTTTTAACAAGGCTGTTGATAAAAATGTTGGTTGTGGTTAGATTTTCTTTCAATCATTTTATGTAAGTTTTGTTTTAAAATAAAATTGGGGTTGGATTTATTGGAAAAGGGATTCAGAGTTTGAGTCTCTTTAAGTGAGTGTGTGGGTTGAGAAGATTTGATAGAGCCAGGTTTACCTTGTTGTGGACGCTAGATTTGTAATCATTAGTATATCCATGTTTCTCTTGGATTTTTTGTTTGCATCTTTAATCTGCCCAAAAACTGTGTTGAGAGGCTGTGACTTTTTTTTTTTTTCAGGTAGTTATGTTGCTTCTTTGATAGTAATTTACAAAAATTTGTTGAAGGTGAGGAAAGTGTTGGTGTAATGTGTTTGAGTTTCTTTCTATTTGTTTTAGATTTGATACTGGCTTGATATTTACATTTTGTAGTGGTCCAGGGGAAGTGTTTACCCCCTTACATGCCATTGTTTTGTAGAGATATTTAATGCTCTTCGTATTTCACTGATGCAGTCATCACATTTGGGTTACCCCTGCCAGGGTAGCCCTCTGCCGGCCCGAATACCAGAGGCTTAATATTTCTGCGTCGGTTGCCGTCACTTCAGGACTGACATCAGGTCGTCAGTAGTATAAAGTAAGGCAGCCGATGCCATTATATCAGTCTTTCTTGCCAAGGAGCCCGAAGCAGAAGCAGCTTGCACAAGTGCTGGTCGGCCGCTACCTGAGTTTAGTCTTCCAAATTGAAGCTGAAGTCTTCTAAAATGAAGTACCCCATTGGGGATCCTTTTTTCTTGCTCTAACCGATGTCGGAAAAAGTTAACAACTGTCTCGCCTGTGGAAAGCAAATACCACACCGCGACTTTCATTCTTACTGCGTCACTTGCTTAGGCCCAGACCGCGACTTCCCTCGCTGCCGCTTTTGTGCTTTAATGCAAGAACTATACGTCGTCGGGTCCTTATCATAGCTAAATATTTTCACTTACAATCCTCTAATTCCAATATGGCTTCGGTAAGCCATCCGACAGCAGATCTTCTGAAAAAATGTAAGGATAGACAGACCACACAGGTCCAAACCTACCAACAATGCTTCCATTAAGCTAGTCATCAGTTCTCCAGTCCTCAGTGATGCGCTTTCGCAGCCCCTGATGCCTGCTTCTGTGAATTCGCAGGCTGCTACAGAGACCTTTTCGGAGTCCGGTATGCCACAAAACTCTTTGACTAAGGATTCTACGGTTGTCTCTACCTTGTATAGGTCTGGAGCCACTGAGCAGGCACCGGCTTCCAAGGAAGTACTTCTCACTACTGATTCTCGACTCAAACCGATGACTTCTTTTACGTCTGTCATTCTTTTGAAAGCTACAGAGTTTCTAAGGCCCAGGGTACAAACTGCACCAAAGAAACAGACAACCCAGTCTCAGGCACCTGGTTCCTTGCCTCAGTCTCAGTTGCTTAAAATGGCAGAAGACCTTATCATGCTGATCAGGGGAAGCCAAGCTACCCCTTCGAAAAGAAAAAGAGATCTATCCCCAGTAGTTTTTATCTGAAGAGTCTGATGAGACTGATGCAAATATGCAAACATGCAACCCCTCTCTGCTTATGAGGATTCTGATGCAGAGGAATCCATTCCTTCAGCCTCTCCACCCAAAGACTTTTCCTTTGGAAAAACCCTTCATACCTTAAGGGAGCATTTCCATTGGGAATGTCAGGACTACCCTCAGTCTAAAAAGAGACTCAGAGAAAATTTAGATCTTCCACAGCACAGACCCCTGGCCATTCCCCCAGTCCTGGATGTTGTGGACGATGTTTTCATGGAATCCAGTTTGACTCCTAGTCCCAGAAAACCCGACTGGTATATTAGTCCCTGATTCACAAACATTTCTTTTCAAAAATCCTACTGCTGACCCTGAGTTAATTTCTAAATGGCCTAAAGGATTTAAAGCAACTTCTACTAAGAATCCCACCTCCTCAGATAGTGATTCCCGAGCACTAGACAGATGGGGTTAAAAAGTATACACCTCTGCTTACTCTTGCTGTCATAGTACTAAATTGTCAGTTCCGTATGCTAAAATTTCAGCAACATGTCATGGAACTCCTCGTACAGAAAGTGTCTTCCTTTCCTGCTAGTGCAGAAAATAGAGTTAAGAGTTAATGACCATGTCAAATCTAAATGATTGGATGCACCCTTGCACAAAGACAACTTATTTGGCACCAAGACAGAGGAGATCTTAAAAAAGATGGAAGAAAAAGCTAAATCTATGCAGACAGTTAAGGATCTCCCACAGGTCCTGCAAAGGGAATATGGGCTATGGCTAAAAGTGCCAGACTGTAGGCTGTGGGCACTACCAGCTGCTGTATTCTCTCTCCCTGTAGCTCTCCCTTGGGTGGTCCACACTCTATGCAGTAAGCCTTTGTCCCAATATACAGATTCCCCTTCCCTTGAGAATCGGGTGCCTCACTAGCTACCTACCTCATGCCTTGTAATGTAGGGTCTGAGAGTTGAACCCGTCTCAACTCTGTTACACTTCCCAGCTTCCCTTCCACAGGGAGTCTGGCATCCTGTGATAGCAGTGCCTCGCTGTCAGTCTGGGTACTACTACTCAACTCTGCCCTTGCCGTCACTTTGTCCAAGGGAACATCAATACCCACAAGCAGCTGTGGCCCTCCTTCAGTCTCACTGCTGCAGGATAACTCCCTCTCTGAAGTAACCACCTCACCAGTCCTGGCTGGAATTGTGTGGTCTGTCTGGCTACCGGACCCACATGCTTGTCTCCAAGTCTGCATGCAACTTCATGCAGACACGGTACTACATTATCAAAATCATTCCCTGTCAGGACATCTGCAGGGATATCCTCAAACACACCTACTTGTTGGCTTCCTTTTTCACTCACCCAGTCAAGGTGAACCCTAGCCAAAGGTATTTGGAATGTGGACCCTTGTAAAGCTCTGACTGGAGTAGACTGCCCAAGCAAGTACTGCCCCTCTTTAACCAGTGCAGGCTTCACAGTGGTTAGGTCAGAGGCTGTCTGTCTTAGCAATGGCCTCCTTCCCATTTACTAAGATAGGATACAACCTGTTGTGGTAGTTTGGTACCCTTGTTATCTTGAGACAACTTACTGCTGGCATTTTGTCATTCCCTCTTACTGTCTCCCACATTTTGTTCCCCACCTTGTCTCTGTGGACATCTATATGGTATATGGCCCCACTGGTTGTATTTAAAGCATTCAACCCTTGGTCCTGGACGAGTACCTGGGCTAGTGGCTTCCCCTGCTACTGGCGGACTCTGTTGGGGCAGTCTAGGCTGCTCACCATGCTTTCCCTTAGACCCATGAGCAGCACTGTGTCCCTTTCCTGTCCAGTGATGCCCTGCTTGCTAGGTGTAGGTCTTCCTTTTTCCCCAACTAATCTGCAGTATTTCATTGTCTATCAGCTAACCAGATTTTTTATCCTCAGGCAGAGTGCCAAGGGCTTGATGTTCTTCATGTTTCACTGTTGCAGTTATTACATTTCAGGTAATCTGCTGGCAGGTTGCCCTCAGTCGGCCTGAATAACAAAGTCTTGGGTCCTGCGTCAGTTGCTGTCTCCTCTTCCATGACATCAGGTGTATAAAACAAGCAGCCGACGCCATTTTAATCCGTCTTTCTTGCCGCGTGGTGCCCGAACAGAAGCAGTTTGCAAGTGCCAGTCGGCAGACTCCTGAAATTTCCGTTTTCGAGTTTCAGAACCAAAGTCTTCAAACTAAAGCTAAGTACCTCATTGGGGAAACTTTTTCTTGCTCCTTACCGATGTCAGTAAAAGTTAATAATTGCATTACTTGTGGGAAGCAAATACCTCATAAAGATTTTCATTTGTACTGTATTCCTCACCTAGGCCCTCATCACAACGTACCATGCTGTTGGTTTTGTGCTAAATTTAACCAATACACTATTAAGCGTTGGTATATTTATGCTTCTAAATATTTTGGTTCTAAATTTAACTACCCTGAAATGTTGTCTGTTAGCAATCCGACTACCGGAGTAAAACGCAAGGAAAAAGACAGAGACAGACAGTCGAGGTCCAAAACCGACGAAGCTTCTCCTAAGCCAGTCGCTGGTTCACTGGTACTCGGTGAGGTGCTTTTGCATCCCCTGGTACCCACTACTTTTGAGTCGCAGGCCTCCACCGAGACCCATTCGGAGTCCGGTATGCCGCGAGATTTGCAAAGTATTGAACCTGCAAATGTCTCTCCCTTGGATGGGTCCGGAGCTGCTGAGCAGGCACCTGCTTCTGAGGGTGTTTTTAGGCCGCAACATTTTTGTATTAAACCGACGCCATCAACAAAAACAAGGTCAAAACTGACATCTGTGTCTAAAAAAAAACGAATGAGCCATGTGCTCAGGCCCCTATGCCTAAAAAGAGGTTCTGTGCTTGGAACCAAGCACAAGGAACAGACGCAGCAAAGCCCAATATTCCTCAGATTTTACAATACTTAACTGAGATGCTTGACAAGGGCCTATCTTTTTCTTCAGTAAAAATCCCATGCCTCTGCCATCTCGGCTCATTACAACACAGAGCCTCCCTTCTTTTCTCATCCACTGCTAAAACAGTACCTCAGAGGGGCCAAAAAATTAAGGCCTCCCAGGAGAGCACCATCTCCTGCATGGGACCTCATGTTTGTGCTGGAAAAACTAACCCTGCCTCCTTTTTAACCAGCAGCTACCGCGGATATAAAATTTCTTTCTTGGAAGACTGCTTTTCTTTTGGCAGTCACTTCAGCTAGAAGGGTTTCAGAACTACAGGCTCTCACGGCAGTGGAGCCTTTCATTATTTTTTTACCCGGACCTTTAGTGATATCCAGTGTGGCTCTTAACCAGACCATTCACCTGCCAACTTTTTTCCCCAAGTCCGCAGAACAAGGAGGAGCAGATTCTGCATTCATTGGATGTACACACAACTAAGATTCTACTTAAACAGGACAAAATCTCTAAGAAAGTCTGAGCAACTACTGGCAGCATTTGCTGCAGGATCAGAGGGGAAGTCTATATCAAAGCAGACCATTTCTAAATGGATAAGCCATTGCATTCATTTCTGCTACTTGCACCATGGTAAACCTGTGCCCAGGGGAATCAGATCCCATTCCACCAGGGCTGCATCTACTTCAGCAGCTTTTCTCAGAGTGGTCCCTACCAGAGACATTCTAGAAGCTGCTACTTGGAGCTCAGTTCATACGTTCACAAAGCATTATCATTTACCTCCCTTCTCTAAATCCAGGGCAGGCTTTGTCACTGCAGTCCTGCAGGGCCTTATAGCTGCTCCTAATCCCGTTTAGTTCCATCCTCCCATTCATAGCTTTGGGATTCTACCCAAATGTAATGACTGCAACAGTGAAACACGAATATAGTACAGTTGTGTACACTTACCATAAATGTAGATGTTCAAGTGTATTCACTTTTGCAGTCCGGATTCCCCACCCGCCAGCCCCCTTTCTATACCTTTTCTTTCCTTCACTATACTCAAAAGCCTTAGTGGTGTATTTGCTTTTAGTTGAAGGTAAATGTTATGTTTCTAAAGTGCATTTATATATTTACAGTTTATATGTGTATTTATTGCTCCCCATTTGGGGGGCACCTGACATCTGGGGCAAGAAAAACTAATTAAAATGGCGTCGGCTGCATGTTTTATACCCCTGATGACCTGACGTCATGGAAGAGGAGACAGCAACCGACACAGGACCCAAGACTTTGTTATTCAGGCCGACTGAGGACAACCTGCCAGCAGATTACCCTAAATGTAATGACTGCAACAGTGAATACACTCGAACATGTACATTTATGGCAAGTGTACACAACTGTACTTTCTCTCACCAGAAGGTCTGCCAGCCCTTCAAAAGTGGTGACCTGACATCCATTCACTCACCTATGAAAATAAATGCTTAGTTCAGCAGTATATTCGCACACATTCATCTGCCTTGCATCTATGCTCACAAAACTTTTTTCTATAAGCTTCAGGTGTTAACTTAAAGCAATCTTACAAACGCATTTTGACTGTATTATAATTTAAGCAGTCAGTATCAGACAGTTTAGAAATTGCAGTTACAGCTTTACTATGGAATCAGGGGGTCAGGAACCATACCCAGAGACCTAGATCAACATTGTACTGTTTACATACCCTCTCAAACATATGAATTAAGCTATCAAAATTATCCACCTCTGTAAATTGTGTAAGAAATTTACTGACATTTGTTGCTTCTGGGGTTCGGTTACCCCCTTCCTCCATTACCTGCATGACTCTGGCAAAGTCAGCATCGCCTTTTCATGTTGCCTATGCCTCTCATTCTCCTCAGCTTCCAGGTGTTGCAGTTGCTCATTTTCCTCAGCCTTCAGACATTGCAGTTTCTCATTTTCCTCGGTCTCTAGATGTCTCTCTCTCTGCTGCTTCTGTTTTCAAACGCTTGGCCTCCTGCTTAAGTCTCTAACTCCAGACAGATTTTTAATTCCTCTGTGGAAAGGTTGAACTGTCCATTTTCTGAGAGTTGTACATCTCCAAATCCAGTCTAATTGTCGTCCTGGTTGCTATCCTGTGATGCAGCTGTGACTAAAGCTGCAATCATTTCTGCTTTAGGTTGGCATGCACCAGTCCTTTAGCCTAGCATATCTCAGCCAACTTACTTTGTTAGCTTGCCATACTCCTCTGCTGGCATGCCTGCCTGCTCTCGGTGACCGACTAAGCTAACAAAAAATAAAACAGTTGTGATGTGAAACTGAATGTTCACTGCATGGCTGATTGAGAGTACAAACACCTTCAGTGACCACTGTACACAGGCTACAGGAATTCAACATCCACACCACTACAAGCTAATTAATATGTGATGTGGCTATCCTACCACTGCCACCAATTAATATGCGACACCCCTGCACTGGACACAAATGGCCAGCACTCTGGTGTTGCAAAGGCCAAAAAGCACAAAATCAAGCCGTAAAGTAGGCAAATCAAGTTTTAATTCTCCGTACCGGTTTCATCTTAACATCCCTCATCACTGGAATACCATACTACAATAGATATCATACCTCCAGAAATAGACCCATCCACCAATGAAAAAGACAGCCCCCTCACACACAAATCAACAGCATCACTTCCTTCAATCAAGTGAAAAACAAGCAGATAAGGCAAAAGATTTTTAGAATAACATACAAGAGAAGCAATATACCACTATAAATGATCATTTAGTCCAGGTGGGAAAAGTCCCCCCCCAGCTTGATAATCCAAAATGTTTTTCTTTAAAATACTGTGCCATCCGTGCATGTTATTTCTATTGCTCGCAATTCTATCAATTATTAAAAAATGAAACTCTGTACTGGTGTGTGTCATACATTGTCTGTAGAGGGCATTAGTATCACGTTTATTACGTATGTCACTCCGATGTTCTGACATACGTATTATTAGTGGGCAAGATATCTGGCCAACATAAAAGGCCGAACATTTACAAGTGGCCAAGTAGACAATCCAGTCAGTTCCACAATTCCCTAAAGAATTTAATAATATACACTTTGCTGGTGTTTTCGCTGGAAAATTGTTTGTTTACTCGCATATCGATATGAAGAACAATGTCCGCAAGGGAAAGTGCCAGAAAGAGCATCCCCCGACAAAGTGAGTTGTTGATGTATAGCACCCCCACTACTGGTATGCTTAAAATGGGGAAAAAAGAGAACCCATCGTTTTGCCTTTCCTGAATGAGAATTGACACCTTGTCCCCAATACCTGTTGTAAACTGTCATTGGCCAAGAGGATGTTCCAATGTTTGTGAATAGTTTCCTTAACATTGGTGTTCCTCCCGAATGTTATGCACCTGATGGTATCACTGGTGTTCCCCCGAGTTTTGGCCTTATAATCTAATAGTGATATCCTGTCTTGAGTATTAGCCCAATTGCTAGCAGAAATTGTCAAAGTCCTTGTATCCCCTAGTTCGAAATCTGTTATGGAGATCCTGCTGGGAACAGTCATATTCACCCTGAGTAGAGCTAATTCTCTTTATACGTAAAAATTGGGATCTCTGGATGTTGCGGATGGTATGGCTAGGGTGCAAGCTAGTAGCATGAAGCAAATTGTTATATTTAGGGTATTTCCGAAAAACCTTTGTACTAAGAGTATTGTCCAAATTTCTCCGGATAGTAACATCCAAGAAGTTGATTTGGTTACTATCCGAGTTGAGAGTGAACTCTATACCCCACTTATCATTAAGATATTGGACAAACTCAAGAAGAAATCCCGTATCTGCCTGCCATACCATCCAGCAATCATCCAGATATCTCAGCCAGATGCCAGTTTCGTCAATGTATATATTGTGAGAGGGGTCATATTAATTGCTCTTCTAAAAAGGCCATGAACAAATCCGCATAGATTGGTGCAAACGATGCACCCATCGCGGTGTCCTGAATCTGCCAAAAACATTCCCCCTGAAAATAAAATACATTTTTATTGAGCACATGCTCAGCCATACATAAAAGTAAAGTATTAAATCCAGCTGGATATAAGTTGGCACGGTTCAGCCAGAAGTGCAAGGCCTAAAGACTGGCCCTATGGGGGTCTTGGTATACAGAGCCTTGACATCTAGGATACAAAGAATCCACCCAGGTTCTAGTTGTGTATCGGGTAATATTTTCAGAAATTGTGTAGTGTCCTGTATGCGTGCCCTAATCAGATCCAACAACAGTTTGAAATATTGAGTCAGAAAGGCCGAGAGTGGTTCAGTCAATGAACCTATCCCCGAAAGAATGGGCCGGCCTGGTGGGCTTAGTCAGTGATTTATGAATTTTATGCAAAAGATACATAATCTGCTTCTGGGGATCCCTAACAGTTAGATGAGATTTGACTGTCTCTGAGCTAATACCCTCATCGACAGCCTTACTTAAAAATGAGTCAATGTCTTTCTTAAAGTTAGGTGTAGGATCTAAAGACATAGCCATATAGTGACATGGGTTGGACAACTGTCCCTTACCCTCATTAAGATAATCTGTGTCCAGTATGACTGCAGCCCCTCCCTTGTCTGCAGGTACAATGACAATCTTGCGATTATCTTTTAACTCTTGTAAAGCTTTACTTTCTCCAGTAGTTAAGTTATGACCCAATACTAAAAAATCACCAGTGTTGAAATGTATGTCCTTAAGCACAGCCTGTAAAAATATGGACACATTTGTTCATCGGTGGCTGAAACTCAGACTTAAGGAATCTAAACTCAGTAGACCTGTGAGAATTATCACCGGAAGAGAAGAATTTAAGTCTATGACAAAAATCATACAAGTCAGATACCATGCAAGTTTCATCCACAAAAAAGCCGGGCACAAAATTCAAACCTTTATTAAGGCGCTGCTTCTGTTCATATTTAAAATTACATTGGATATATTCAGAACATTGCAATTATCATCTAATGCATCATCAGGGTCTGTAATAGTCCCTCCACCGTAACTATTCCTGTTCCTATTTCTGTGTTTCCTCCCACCCCGCCTCCTGCTGTGTCTAAAGGGTTGGCCACATTGATTTTCTTTTTGAGAGTGGGTGATTCCCGGGTGCTGGCACCATCAATATCAGTGACTGAGGACTCCTCAGCCGAAGTACTGCTGTGATAAGTATCTGTCCTTCTTAGAATGGACCTAGGTCTCGTCCTACTATTGGCCCAAACTGGCCAACGATTGCCACATAATGGGTATTTTTGCAATAACCTTGTTGTAATGTTCCTATTTTTTTCTGTATATTTTCTCTGTATTTCATTGCTCTTATTTTAAGTAAGGCTTTATATTAATCCAGTAGTTTGTATATTTACATTCAGGTGTGTGTTCGAGTGTTTGGCTGAACTTTTATATAGGAACTTGGAGAGGGTGGATGCCATATTTATGGTCGTGATTGACATTGGAATCTAATATGGAACATCATATCGGTTTTAAGATCCTGTTTTGATAGGAACTGGGAGTGGTTTGTTAGCAACCTTAGAGCCTACACATTGTTTTATTTCTAGATGTTTGAAAGTAATGCAACTAGCTTTAGGGCCTATTAAAGGGCTTTTTGGTATTCTGACTTCCCCCTTTTTCTACACTTTTGATATTTTTTATGGTGCTTAGTGGATGTACTGTGCCAAATTAATGGTTGAGGTAGGGAATTAGTATTGGCCACAAACTTCTTTGGATTTTCAGATCTCCATAGTACATCAACAGTATTACCCAGTTACATTGGTTTACCAATTTGAAGGGGCTTTAATTGTTTCATCAACATTTTGTTTGGTGTATGGGTTGGCCAACCACAGTCTAGTACTGAATCCTTGGTCGACTCTTGCCTACTAGCCTCTCGATCTTTGGTCTCAACAAGCTTTGTGATTGTAACTTTACCCATTCTGGGATTATTTTCCCTGTTTAACTTTCATATTGCATCTTTTTTTGGGGGGGTTCTACATTTTTGGGAGAAATATATACATTTAGATTTTTTGGATAAGTATCCCCTTTGGTGGCATTGGTTGGGCAGCTTACTGATCCTCTGGTGCGATTTTGGTTATTGTATTTTGCTGGAATATCATCTGGTTGGATTGTGATCTTATGGTCATGGATCTTGAAACTATTTTGAATGGCTTATGTGCCGACAAAAATGATACGAGTGTTTGGGATTATGAATGAGACTGGCACTGATAAGGATGCTGTCAATACAGATCCCAGTTGATGGCTGCAATCTGGCATTCAATAAGCTTGGTAGAGGTATGAAAACCCTCAGAACGAATATATGGCATCTGAAGCTCTTCAGAGCCTATCAGAACAAGGAAATCATGCCCAGGGGTCTCAGGGTCTGAATACAGCCCCTAGTGGGCAAGATGGATGACGAACTACTTGAGGATTGGAACCTGGCACATCAAGCTTCCATGTCCTTTGTTCATATCCTCAGTTCATATTATGAGCGGATGATTGATATGAATATTATGGAAGTCAAAAAGCTTTGTGAAGAAACAAAAAGATATGAGGGTCAACCTCAGTATGTTGTTTGTCTGAACAAGTTATCAAATGAGCTACTTACCTTTGAAAAGCAAACACGGGACAAAAAAATCCGAAAGTTCAATAGGGGTGTAACGGACTACCATAGGGGTAAACCTTTTGAGGTGTCTAAAAACATTAAATTTGTTGAGACCACTGGGCCAGGTGGGACCAGTAGTAGGAAGAGACCTAGGTCCATTCTAAGGAGGACAGATACTTATCACAGCAGTACTTTGGCTGAGGAGTCCTCAGTCACTAATATTGATAGTGCCAGCAACCGAGAATCACCCACTCCCAAAAAGCAATGCAATGTGGACCACACTTTAGACACAGCAGGAGGCGGGGTGGAAGGAAACACAGAAATAGGAACAGGAATAGTTACAGTGGAGGGACTATTACAGACCCTGATGACGCATTAGATGATAATTGCGATGTTTTGAATATAAACAATGTAAATTTAACATATGAACAGAAGCAGCTCCTTAATAAAGGTTTGAATTTTGTGCCCAGCTTTTTTGTGGATGAAACTTGTATGATTTTTGCCTTAGACTTGATCTTAAATTGTTCTTTTCCGGTGATAATTCTCAAAGGTCTACTGAGATTCCTTAAGTCCGATTTTTAGCCACCGATGAACAAATGTGTCCATATTTTTACAGGCTGTGCTTAAGGACATACATTTCAACATTGGTGATTTTTTAGTATTTGGTCATAACTTAACTACTGGAGAAAGTAAAGCTTTACAAGAGTTAAAAGATAATCGCAAGATTGTCATTGTACCTGTGGACAAGGGAGGGGCAGTAGTCATAATCGACACAGATTATTATCTTAACAAGGGTAAGGGACAGTTGTCCAACACACGTCACTATATTGGCTGTGCCTTTAGATCCTACACCTAACTTTAAGAAAGGCACTGACTCATTTTTAAGTGAGGCTGTCGATGAGGGTATTATCTCAGAGACTGTCAAATCTCTTCTAACTGTTAGGGATCCCCAGAAACAGATTATGTATCTTTTTGCCTAAAATTCATAAATCATTGACTAAGCCACCAGGCTGGCCCATTGTTTCGGGGAAAGGTTCATTGACTGAACCACTTTCGGCCTTTCTGATTCAATATTTGAAACCGTTGTTGGATCTGATTAGGGCACGCATACAGGACAGTACACAATTTCTGAAAATATTATCTGATACACAACTAGAACCTGGGTGGCTTCTTTGTACCCGGAATGTCAAGGCTCTGTATACCAACATCTCCCATTGGGCTGGTCTTGAGGCTTTACAGTTCTGGCTGGACCGTGCCAACTTATATCCAGCTGGATTTAATACTTTACTTTTATGTATGACTGAGCATGTGCTCAATAAAAATGTATTTTATTTTCAGGGGGAATGTTTTTGGCAGATTCAGGGCACCGCGATGGGTGCATCGTTTGCACCAATCTATGCAGATTTGTTCATGGCTTTTTAGAAGAGCAATTAATATATGATCCCTCTCACAAATATATACATTGACAAAATTGACATCTGGCGGAGATATCTGTATGATTGTTGGATGGTATGGCTGGCAGATATGGGATTTCTTCTTGAGTTTGTCCAATACCTTAATGATAAGTGGGGTATAAAGTTCACTCTCAACTCCTAGATAGTAGCCAAATCAACTTCTTGGATGTTACTATCCAGAGAAATTTGGACAATACTCTTAGTACAAAGGTTTTTCAGAAATGCCCTCAATATAACAATTTGCTTCATGTTACTAGCTTGCACCCCAGCCATACCATCCGCAACATCCCGAGATCCCAATTTATACGTATAAAGAGAATTAGCTCTACTCAGGGTGAATATGACTGTTGCTAGCAGGATCTCCGTAACAGATTGCGAACTAGGGGATTACAGGGACTTTGACATAATTTTTGCCAGCAATTGGGTCAATACTCAAGACAGGATGTCACTATTAGATTATAAGGCCAAAACTCGGGGGAACATCAGTGATACCATCAGATTCATAACGTTCGGGAGGAACACCAATGTTAAGGAAACTATTCACAAACATTAGAACATCCTCTTGGCCAATGACAGTTTACGGCAGGTATTGGGGACAAGGTGTCGATTCTCATTCAGGAAAGGCAAAACAATGGGTTCTCATTTTTCCCATTTTAAGCATACCAGTAGTGGGTGCAATACATCAACTCACTTTGTCGGGAGATGCTCTTTTTGGCACTTTCCCTTGCGGACATTGTTCTTCTTGTCGATATGAGTAAACTTAAACAATTTTCCAGCAAAAATACCAGCAAAGTGTATGATGATAAATTCTTTGTGAATTGTTGAATTGACTGGATTGTCTATTTGGCCACTTGTAAATGTTCGGCCTTTTATGCTGGCCAGACATATCTCGCCCACTAAAAATACATATGTCAAAACATCAGAGTGACATACGTAATAAATGTGATACTAATGCTCTCTATAGACACTGCATGACACCTACCAGTGCAGAGTTTCATTTTTTAATAATTGATAGACTTGCTGGTAATAGAAATAACATGCAGGGATGGCACAGTATTTTATTATAAGAAAGAAAAATGTTGGATTATCAAGCTGGGGGGACTTTTCCACCCGGACTAAATGATCATTTATAGTGGTATATTGTTTCTGTTGTATGTTCTAAAAATCTTTGCCCTATCTGCTTGTTTTTCACTTGATTGAAGGAAGTGATGCTATTGATTTGTGTGGGGTGGTGGACTGTTTTATCTTTGGTGGCTGGGTTTATTTATGGAGGTATGATATCTATTGTACTGTGGTATTCCAGTGATGAAGGCTGTTAAGCCGAAACCAGTATGGAGCATTAAAACTTGATTTGCCTACTTTTGGCTTGATTTTGTGCTTTTTTCCCTTTAACACCTGAGTGCTGGCCATTTGTGTGTGGTTCCTGATTTGGTTTGGCCCTGCATTAGCAGTACGTGCAGAGCTGTTCCACTACTACACCCCTGCACTGGCATGGCCCAGTAATCAAGGAGCCTCGATCCTAACCACTGGCAACAGCTAGGGGCGTACACATTGGGAGGATAATACACACACAGTAAAGTACAATTTCCCTTAAGAGCACACAGATCACAGTCAGTCTGGAGCTGATTTCTTCCTCTTTCTCCAGATCCCCAGTAAGACTCCCCACTGGCGCAACTGTAGAGTTAAGACCTTAGCCAGGGTTCCAAGCCAAGTCTTCTAACACACACTGTCCAACCAGTGCTTCATGTCCCTGCCCAAGAAGCTGACACACACACTGTAGATTTGTTTTCCACACACACCCCTAGGAAAGGCTGTCACAGGTTTACTAGCTATGCCCCCTTCTGTCCAGACTATAAGGTAGTTATCACTGCCACCTACTTATCAGCTACAATAAGGCCATTACAACGGGTGTCCAATCATACTGTGTAATGTTACTATTAATTCAAATTGTAGTTTTGACCAAGTGCCAAGGTATTAGGAGTGGCCTGTACAGTGTCACCAAATACATATGCCAGTACTTTGAACTTAAATGTCTCACAAATATCAGCAGCAAAGATATGTTTAAATATATTTGATCAAAAATAAAAGAACAAGACAGTACTCAGTAACTCAACACAGTAACTTCAGAGTTCAGAATCCCAGGAAATATTTTAAAACCTTGCAGGGCAGTCTTAATTGCAGAAAACATCTAAACTAATCTTTACTATATTCCTAACTGTATCTAAAAAAAATCACTGTACCCTAGTTACTATTAACCAGGCAAGTGCAGATGATGATGAGTGGACATTCTTGCTAGGTCCAAAACAAAATACCCAGTTTCTCTCTCAGAGAATTCTTAAATCAGTATCACATTTTACTGCTGGGTTAGCCTGGATGACATCACTTTGTCACCTGACTTCAGTTCCCAGGCTAAAACAGAAACTAATAGAATTTCAACATCTGTGTTAAAAATACATATCTCTCAGATGTTTGCCAGGTCATGGAAGTCATAAAATAATAAAACACTTAATATTTTAAATCTAGTAATTACTTTTCTTTCAAGACAGTAGAAAAACTTCTAGCTCTAGACATTGTGTCTGCTATTAAAATGAAACTCAGAGAAAATCTTTTATGGCCCAGCTGTAAAGTAACAACCTCATCTATTCTTAAATTTTGCAGGTTAATCTTTGTTCCAGCAGGATATGTTGTGGTTACATTCTTGAAACTCGGTACATAACGTACCGTTCTGTATAAATCATGTCAGTATTCACAAATGACATAGAATTATTTACAAAATTTCAGATAGCTGAGCTGGCAGCATGACACCCACAAATAGCCTTTTAAAAACCCTGTGGCAGACCCTGAGGTCGTGACATCGGGCCCAAAGGGAGCAAAAGCTAGCTGTACCAAAAATCACTTGCCTACTGATAAGGAAAGCAGAATCCTAGACTGATTTGGAATAAAGTATACACCTCTGCTACTCATGACGAGGGCTTTGGACTGCCAGTTTCATATGGTCAAGTACCAGAAAACTATTCTTGAACAGATGAAACAAAAATTGATGGACATTGAAAAGAAGGGCCTCTCAAAGGAATTACTGGATCTATGCAACTCCTTCTCAAGTGGCTAAACACACACTGCACTGCGGCTATGATGCCTTGAAAGCTTTCAGCACAGCAGCAGCCACAGGATCAGTCATCAGAAGACATGCCTGGCTGAGGGAGCAGACCCTTCAGAATAATTTGTATCCAGACTTAACTCCCATTTGACAAAGATTTTCTCTTTGGTCCTAAGGCTGAAGCTGTCCTTAAAACAGAGGATCAGGCCTCGTCCATGCAAACAGTGAAGGGCTGAGTGCAGGCCCCCCCCTTCGTTTTAGCCTAAGTTAACCTACAAAGCTATTGGTCCTTTCCAGACCCCCATTCTAAGCCCAGGCAAAGGAAAGCCCATAAGGAAAGGAGCCCAAGATGGTACCAGTGGCCCAAACAATGAGAGACTCCAATAGACCTAGGGGATCATGTTCTGTGCTCCTTAGGGAGCAGCCCTGACTCTTGCATCGTACTCTGTCTCCGTACCCTTATCCCCACCTTCCCTCCCTTTCCCCATCCCCCACCCAGTCTAGGGGGCAGGCTCACTTCTACAGAAACAGTGCTCTCATTACCAGGGACCAGTAGGTGCTAAACATCATTCTCAGGGGTTATAAACTCAAGGTTAAACAACCCTTGATTCACTCAGGCTTCCTAAACATTCCTACAAACCAAGCTTCCAAGCCCTTGACCCAGATAAGAGCTACTGTGTGCTCAAGGCTCTGTGGAGCTTGTATCACGACACTAATGAGGTAAAGGTTTTTAACTCTTGAAAAACTACTGGCGATGATCTCCCCAGTCCCTTCATGGTTACCTTGGGTCTAAAAGATGCTTACCTCCATATTCCCATAGAGGAATTGCGCAGAAGCTTCTTATGCTTCAGAACAGGCATCAGGTACTGTCAGTTCAGTGCTGTACCTTTTGGCTTGTCTACTGCTCCCAGGTTCTTCACAAAATGCCTAACCCTGGTGATAGCCTTATGCAGGACAAAGGGAATTCAGATTTACCTTACTTTGGATGATTGCATTATTCAGGCAACAAGCTTGGAAAAACTCAGAGCAAGACCTACTTTCACCCAAAGTCATCTAACCTCTGTGGGGTTCATCATTAATGCACAACAATCTGACAGACCTCACAAACAGGATTGTGTTTCTGGGGGCCTTACTGGATGCTGCTCTTAGGAGAGCCTCTTACCTCTGACCAAAGAATTACCTCACAGCTTGGGAGTGTCTCAGGACCATGGGATATATGGCCTCTTGCTTTCTAATGATCCCTCTGGCCAGACCGCTAATGATAAAACTACAGTGGTAACTTATAAATGTGTGGTGCCAACATTCAGTCTCTCACTCTCAGATAAAACTGCTTCCTTGCCTCAGGAAAGAGTTTGGCCGGTGGGCTGTAGCATGTTCCCTCAGTCCAGTCTTCCCCTTTAAGCGCATCCCTCAGGACCACACTGACAACAGATGCATCCGGAATAGCCTGGAGAGATCACTTCAACTGTTTCCAGACAAGGCAGATGCGACTCCCAAGTTCAAAAACAGTCACATAAATTAAAAGAACTTGTGGCGATTTAAAAAGGCCTGATTGCTTTCCAAAAAAGATAGAAACCCAGAGTCCTCCTGGTGAAGACAGACAACACTACAGTTCTGTGGTACATAAATGATCGGGGAGTTGGGACCCACTGTTACCCGCTTTGCCGCCTTGCATGGATGTTTGGGAAATGGTACTCTCCCTAGGACTGCACCTTATGGCACAGTACCTATCAGGAGAAAGTATTCAGCTAATGGATCTCCTTAGTGGGAGCTTGTCAGACCCCCCACGAGTGGCACCTACCTCTGGAAGTATTTTTCAGCATAGCCAAAAAATGGAGTGTACCACTAATAGACATTTTTGCCACCAAAAAAAAAATGCTCGCTTGAAAATGTTTTGCTTCAGGAACAAAATGAAGTCAGCCTAGAAGACAGATGCCTTCTCTTTCCCTTGGACAGGCCTTTTCCTGTATGTCTGTATGTCTTCCCCAATACCACTACTCCCTAGGGTATTGCTAAAAGTAAAGGAAGAGAGGCCAATACTAATTTTGGTAGGCCCAGACTGGTCACGGCAGCACTGGTGTACCCTCTGTTATTCAGCCTAGCCATCGTGGGAGCCATGGCAGCTGTCCCAGAGAGTGGACCTACTAACACAGGACAGGGGCACAATAATACATCCCAACCTGCAGACTCTCATTGTCAAAATGGATGATACCTTGATCCCATGGAAGGGGCCACTCCTTGACAAGTCCTGGACGTTCTAAAAGAAGTCAGGAGACCTAGCCATAGGAAGTAGTCGTACTCTTCCTAATGGAAAAGATTCACCTTTTGGTGCAGACAGAAGGGACAAAACCCCTCATCTAGCTCAGATTCCTTTCATTCTCTTATGTTTGTTCAGCCTTTTTGAAAAATGTCTCTTACTCCTCCATTAAAATCCATGCTTCAGCAATTTCTACTTTCACAGACTCTTCTCTTTACACCCCCTTTAGGAAGCAATTTCTGAGAGTTGTCCACATCATACCTCACAGCAAACCACTGGATCCTCTCTAGACCTCACTTTCATTCTGGAGAAGCTTAACTTTCCACCCTTTGAACCAGTGGCTTCCACTTAGATGAAATTGTTGACCTGGAAGACTGTCTTGCTATTAGCCATCACCTCATCCCCTTTAAGCGCATCCCTCAGGACCACACTGACAACAGATGCATCCAGTCACATAAATTAAAAGAACTGAGCTTCAGGCCCTTGTGAGGAACTCTTTATCATCTCCCACCCAGTGTCACTCAGGACCAATCCTGTCTTTTTGCCAAAGGTGGTGACAGAGACATCTTTAAATCAAACCATGCACTTGACCACATTCTTTCCTAACCCCCAAAACAAGGGAGAAAGGATCCTTCATTCATTGGGTGTACATAGGCAACTGCGTTACTACTTGGATAGAACTAAGTGTGTTAGAAAATCTGATCAACTGTTTGTGGCTTTTGCTAGTACCTGTGAGGGGAAAACAGTTTCCAAGCAAACCATCTCCAAATGGATCTTCTGCTGTATATCCTTTTGCTGCAGCCATCATGGTAAGAAGCCTACTGATGCTGTAAGAACACATTCAGCTAAGGCCACTGCTGCTTCTACTGCTTTTCTTAAAGGGAGTGGCCACTAAGGACATTTTGGAAGCAGCTACTTGGTCCTTTATGCATACGTTCACAAAACATTACCATCTTCTTAACTTTTCAAAATCCAGAGCAGGGTTTGCCATTTTGCAGGGCATCCTTGCCTCTCCTTAAATCTTCCATCCACCCTTCTTTCGGCTGTGGGAATCATTCCACAAGTCAGGACTGCAACAGTGAAACATGAACATACTACAGTTGTGTTCACTTACCATGAATGTAGATGTTGGAAGTGTATTAACTTTTGCAGCATTATTTCCCTCTCTCCCTCCACCTCTGGTCTGTTGGATGGGCTAGAACATTCACCCTCTATGTCTGGGTGATCCCCCATCTTTCCTCCTCCTCAACTATTCTGGAATCCATGGTCTCAGACCCCTGGGGGGATCCTACATGGTGGGGGCAAGAAAGTACCGAGGTCATGATGCCAGCCAATTCCATTTATAACCAAACGTAGTGACATCAGATAGGCTGTCTGCTGGCTCCTGGAGGAGGGAAAATGGTCTCTGGTAGTCAGGCAGTCCAAGGGCTTTCACTGTGGGAAGTCCCACAAGCCAGGACTGCAATAGTGAATATACTCTAACATCTACATTTATATAAAGTGTACACAGCTATACTTTCTGACAGCATATCCCCTTTTGTCTTGTTCTGTGGCCCTGCTGTAAAAGTATTGGTTAAGTGGGTTGGAAGGACAAATCTGATAAGGGTTTGAAAGATATTTTCCACTCTACCCTGTAAAAAGCCTTCTCAGCATCCAGGGTGAATAGACCTACTCTTCCAGGGGCTTTAGCTTTCTGGATTATCAAAAAGTCCTGACTATATTGTCATGGGTCCTTCTCCCCTCATTAAACCCACATTGGTCTAGATCATCCAAATTACTTGGACTATCCCGTATCTAGTTAAAAATCTTCACCCGTAAAGGAATAATTCTTCCTTTTAGCAGTATCCATATTTAATTTGAAAGTCCATCTGTACCTTGTGCTTTACTTCTGTTCTGTACCTCCAAAGCTTCTTGCAGCTCTTCAGCATCATATCCTCCTCTAAGACATGGGTTAATTCTAGATCTAAACTTGGTAACATCTGCACTGCCAAAAAAAAAATCACTAACATTCTAATCCCCACAGTCTTCCTTTTTCTCGTATAGCTTCTGATAATTCCTAAAAGTCCTTGGAATACCATCTTCATCATCATCTACCTCACGTCTTCCCTTCAAATCTTTCCTATTATTCTGTCTATTTTCTGTTGATGTAGTGTGATGTCTAAACTTGTCATGGCACTAGAAGTTTTTGCCTGCTGCAACTATTTAAGAATGCTTTCCTGGGGCCATATACTTTTGTTATCCTCCTGTTGCATCCCTTGTGCAAGTTCCTGATTTTTCTGTTCTGGTAACCAGTGGAGCCTCCCCTGCAAATTTTGCCCCACCTCTGCTTCCTGTTTCCCACAAATCTGACAGTGTTTCTGTTATTTTTTGCCTTATCCGTGTTCTTAATTCCAGCTCTGCATTATTTGGCTATCCATCCTTGCAAATATTGTCTGTGCCTCTCCTTTTAACCACTAGGAAAACTCAGGCTTTGACAGTCAGCTATCTGCAAATTTCCAGCATCTGTCACCAAAACTGCCTTATACCCAAAGATATTTCCAGCTACACGGGGGCATAATCTGAATAAAGAAGCTGTTTCCTTATGTTGTTGCCCAACAAACACCTTATCAGTTATTGACCAAGTATTCCACTTGAGACTATAGTATGTGTATCCTCCTTCCGCAGCACTCTTAACTATTATATTCCACACCTACATTAAACCTAGTCAAGATGACATATAATTAAAAATTCCCTGCCTCTTTTTTAACTCCTTATCCTCCTATCTCCATTAGACTTTTGAGCAGTCATTATCCTAGTCTTTTCCCTGCTAATCGGGCCCCTTCCTGAGAGTAAATTATCTTAAGCAGTAAGATGTCCTCCTTATACATCCGTTGCAGTATTTGTGACATAAGGGAGTTGCCTGCCAAGGTGACGACCCAACATCGGCCATTATATCAGTATTTTACTCCCTAGGATGTATAGTACATCTGATGTAGGCAACCAACAGACGTCTGCTATAAGACACGTATGTGCACACCACCCTCAGAACCTCTTTGCTGCGAGTCGGATCACCATTCCCAGACGTCGCATTGCTGTCGGAATTGCTGATTTACTAAAATAGGTTCCCCCGTTGGGGAGACATTTGTAGTCCTTTTTGCTACCTTATTCTTTACTGAGGTTCATGTCATCCAGAAATGTCTGAGGTCCAGAGGTATTACTGTGACCTTCTCCAAGTAGAGCCCCCTAGTCCTTCAGCCATTTCTCCTGTTATACCTGCCGTTTTGGATGCCTTTGCATCCACTTCCGCTCATCCGGACCCCCAACCTCCAGCTCCAAAAAAGCTGGACAGGCACTACAGGGTACCCAAGGACTGATATTTTCTCTTCAAGGCCCCAGCTGCAGATCCTTCTGTAATATCTTTTGCCTCTAATAAGGCCTCCAGGTCGCCTCCTTGCACCTCCCTGCTGCCCCTCAGATCATGGATAATAGCTAGAAAGGCTGGGAAAGAAAATCTATACCTCTGCTACCCTGGCCTTCAGAGCATTAACCTGCCAGAGACACATGACCAAGTACAACTTGGAACTCCTTTCTCAAATTTTCAAACCGATTTCAGGCGTGCCTGAGTCTGAAAACAAGGCTCTGGCATTTTCCCCCCTTGCCACTTCTCAGGTAGCCAGACACAGAGTGCTGGTATGATGCTGTAGAAGCCACTTCCACAGCTGCTGGTTCCTCTTCTGCCCTCATAAGATTTGCCTGGCTTAGGCTTTGGCCTGTACCTGAGGACATCAAGGCAAAACTGATGGATGCCCCTTTGGCCAATACTGCCCTTTTTGGGGAAACCCTCTACAGAGCTTTTCAAATCTCTGCAAGAGAAAAGTAAAGAACTTAAAGATCTCAAGCATATTTTGGTATCCCCTGTGCCTAGATTTCACAGGAATTATCCTGCTAAACAAACTTTCATAGACAGGCAATCCAGAGCCCCACAAATTAGACCCCAGAAAAGGCCTAAGAATAGTTTTCTCCTCCTGCCTCTACTTCTCAAATGACTAAAAGCCCTTTCCTGATGGAACAAGCTCTTCCTCATGACTCTTGCAGTAATCTACCTGCCCTCTCCACTCTAGCACCTTTCCCTATCCCTTCCATCCTGGGAAACTCATAACTCAAGACTCTTGGATGTTAAGCAACATCAAGAGTGGATACATCATGGGTTTGGCAAAAGGTGCCTCCCTTCAGGGGAATTCCCCTACCACCAAAAGCTCAGGCCCCCCTTTTTTCTCCAGTCCTGCAAGGCCTAATAGAATAAGGCAGTGTTGAACCTGTTCCCCCAGCACAGGAGGAGGGAAGAGGTTTTTACTTGCGCCTTTTCCTAGTTCCCAAGAAGGAAGGTCCTTGGAGACCTATTGTAGGCCTCTCCTACCTCAACGGCTTTTGCTTAGTCCCCTCATTTAAAATGCTTACCTTGCAAACCCTATTCCCTGTTATCCTCCCTCAGGCATTTCTAGCTTCCATAGACATCAAGGATGCCTACCTCCATATCCCCATCCACCACAGATTCAGGAAATTCCTACCATTCTCTGTGGGGTCATCGCACCAGCAGTTCTCGGCTTTGCGTTTTAGACTCTCCACTGCGCCAAGAGTCTTTACAAAATGTCTAGCCCCAGAAGTAGCCTTTTGCAAACTTCAAGGGATCTTAATCTACCCATACTTAGACTATCTCTTGATTCAAGCCAGTTCACAGACAGAATTGAGTAAATATCTCCAAAAGGCAATTGCCATTCTACAAGGCCTGGGATTTACCATAATCTTCAAGAAATCATTCCTAGTCCCATCCCAAGATCATACCTTTCTGGGCTGCAGATCTCTAACCCAGAGCATGATGGTGTTGCTCCCACCTTCCAAGGCACAGGAAATGTCACTGTTCTTTGTAGCGACACTCCACCTAGATCAGATGTCTGCCAGGCAGTTCGTCAGAATATTGAGCCTGATGGCATCCACTAATCCTGATGCTTCCTCTAGCAAGACTACACATGAGGAAATGCCAATGGTTCCTCAAGTCAGTATGGTCTCAACATGCTCACCCTCTAGAATATCAGATTCCTTTTGTCCCCTGTCTAAAGGAAGGAGGTCCAGTGATGGATTATACAACTGTCTGTAAATCCAGGCCTCCCCATTCACTCTCTGCCACCAATGCAAGTCCTATTCACAGATGCATCGGACATGGGTTGGGGAGCAGTCCTGGATCACCACACAGTTCGAGAGTGGTCATCCTCCCAAATGAGGGACCATATAAACATCAGGGAAATGAAGGAATTATTCTTTGCCCTCCTGACATTCCAAGCCCTCATCAAACCAGAGAGATTACGTGTACACACAGACAACATGACAGTCTTGTGGTACATAAACAAGGGGGTACCAGATCCTACCTCCTTTGCAGGTCTTGGATCAAGCATGCCTCCTGGATGTATCCCTCCAGGAGGTTTATATCCCTTCCAATCAGAATACAGTGACAGACACCCTAAGCTGATCCAGAACACAAGCCCATGAGTGGATGCTTCACACAGATGTGTTCTTGGACATTGTCCACTATTGTGGTATTCTAGAGATAGACTTGTTTGCCTCCCTCATGAACAACCAGTTTCCACAGTTTTGGCCAAAAACTCCATCCTCTGGCATGGATAGTGGACGCCTTTTCAATCTCCTGGAAGGAGAAAATCCTATATGCATTCCCTTCCCTCCACTAATCCCAAAAGTCCTGTTGAAAGTCTAGCTGGAAAAAACAAAAGTCTTGCTGGTGACTCCTTGTTGGAGAAGACAGCATTGATTTTCCCCCCTTCTCTTTCACTTAGCCAAGGGCAATCGCCACAAGTTGCCCCACAGAGTGGGACCTACTAACACAGAACAAGGGATCACTCCTTCACCCACACTTGGAAATCCTCCAACTGACCCTGTGTGTGATAGAGCCCTGATCCCCTTCAGACACCTTTACTCTGAGGACATTCTTCAAGTCCTGCAGGTGGCCAGGAAACCTACTACTACAAAATCGTACCTTTCCAAATGGAAAAGGTTCTCCATCTAGTGTCTGGCTGGAAATCAGGACCCTTTGACAATGGATCCACCTGTGGTTCTGTCCTATCTGTGTGAATTGCTTAATGTAGGATTAGCTTATTCTTCCATTAAAGCCCATTTGTCAGCGATCTCTGCTTGCCTGCTACTTGCTCCACCCTTATCGTTTAGATTTGAAGCTAAACAATTCCTCAAAAGCGTCCTTCATATCAGACCCCCCAGGAGAACTGTAGCTCCACCCTGGGACCTCAACTTTGTGCTAGGGAAACTGACTCAAGCACCTTTTGAACCAGGTTCTTCTAGTTCACTCAAACACTGTACTTGGAAAACAGTCCTCCTGGTGGCCATTACCTCCGCCAGGCAGGTTTCAGAGTTACAAGCACTTATGGCTTCCCCTTCTTTCCTGTCTTTCCACAAAGACAAGGTCTCCTTATGAACTAATCCCTCCTTCACCCCCAAGGTTGTCAATGAATTGCCCTTAAACCAGGCAATTCACCTACCCACCTTCTTTCCCTCTCCCCAGAACAGCTGAGAGAGAATCCTTCACACCCTTGATGTACACAGACAACTCCAGTCCTACCTACATAAGACTAAACCCTTTAGGAAATCAGACCAGTTGTTTGCCCTTTTACCCCAGCCTGTGTCTGAACAGGCCATCTCCAATAGGTTATCCAAATCCATTGCTTTTTTCTATGCTCACTATGACGGGGTTCTTTATGGCTCTGTCAAAGCTCACTCTGCCAGGGCAATGTCTTCCTCAGGGGCATTCCTCAAGGGTTTAGAAGCTGCTACTTGGACATCTTTCCACACCTTCACTAAACACTACAAGCTGGATTCCATCTCCACATCCAGGGCAGGGTTTGCCAGGGCCATTCTCCATGATTTCATTCAAAATTCCTCTGCCACTTCCTCCTCCCTTCAGGAGCTTTTGTCCTCTCCCTTATGTCAGAAATACTGCCACAGATGAATAGAAGGACATAGATTAGTTGTGTAAGAGCTTACCATAATGATAGATGTCCTTTTCTGTTGCAGTACTCCAACCCTCCCTCAGTCCCCCACTTCCTGGCCTTCCTGGATACATTGATCCTCATTCCCTTAGACTGTCTCTTCACCTGGGGCCTCAGTTCTGAGGGTAGTGTGCGCATCTGCAAACTTGGTCAGTTATAGCCCACTAGATTTGGCCTGCACCTCTAAGAAGTATATCCCAAACAGCAGAGGCCCCAAGACCGATCCCTGGGTACACCGCTTCTTATGGGTCTACTACTTGAGTTGGCATTATGCCCCTCATCTAAGTAAAGGCCCATATACTGATCAGCTGGAACCATAAACTATCATCTCTTTAGGCACTTGGAAAAAACAAAACAGGGCACAGCAACTGAAGGACCACAGCTGGATGACCAAGTTGATAAAACCACAGCATTAATGAACAAAGTTAAGTGCTTTCTTCCCTCAATGCAGGGACTTCCTCAGAACAAAGTGCATAAAACAACCCAGACCTTAAATACACATCCAGTCAAGCTAATTAAAGAAATACAATTGCAAATTGATTAATTGACAAATAATTCCATGTCTCAAAAGGAAGAAAAAAACAAATGCCTTTACTAGACCCAAGATTCTATCCTAAAATATTTTTTTTAGTTTTAAAACACATGAAATTTTAATGGAATTATTGATGCCTGGGTATTCCATTGGACATTTTGCATGCAGTATAACTCCATTTAACTACCGTTGGAAGTGTTTCCCCTCCATTCAGTCATAAGTGTTGTCCAATTAGTCCAACTTCGGTCAGTGTAGTGGTTCACAGTTTCAAATGGCTATGTTATCTGTGTTGAATGCCCTTTTATTCTGAAGATTCCCCCCAGCTCCCTCCCTCCAGGTAGTAGATGGAAAGTATAAGATAGTACACAATAATATACTTTGCACAAGTAAACTGAAGGAGAAAATGTACACATCACTAGAGCAGAAAAAAAAAAAACACTTGACAGTACTTCACAGCACCAAATGTCAGTACTCTGTCACCTACAACAGTTTTGTCATGTCTCAGTTTCATTGAATCTTTTGTCTTTCAGGGTTTGATATTTTTCAAATCAAGTATATTCCCTACACTTGGTCATCAACTGTTCTGCATTTCTCCATTGCTTTTACCTGACTGATCTGACTCTGAATTACGGGTCATCATACTTTGATCACCACATTGCATATCAATGTTGGCATCTTCTGTCACTTGCTGGCATTTTTTTTTTCTTTTCCAGTGATAATGGACATTTTCTCTTTGTTTACTTGTGTAAAGTATATCATCATGTACCGATTATCTTATACAAATTTTCTGTTTCATCAACCAGAAGAGGCGGATCATAGCAGGATATAACATTTAAATCTCATACCTTTAATTTTAGTCAGCATTTGCACTGGAGTAAAAGATGCCCTTGTCTTTGTGTCTTTTGGCTTTTCCCGGTTAGGGGTCACCACAGCGGAACTCTAGTCCGCTAATGATTGGTAGTTGATTTTTACGTGCCGAGTTACCAGCCCTGACGCATAACCTTCAACGAAGGTACAAAAGATGCCCTTGTCTACACTGAAAAAATCCTCTCAGTAAAAACTCTGGTATTGACACACACACATTTCTGGTCCCTTTGCAGTAGCAGAGCAGATCCATTCCTTAAGTATAAATGAAACCTGACTATGATGTGACATGGTCTGCCATGTGGCATTCTGCTAGGTACCCATGCCATTTGATGCAGCTATTCTGTCAGAATGCCCTGTTCTAGAATATTTTTTTAAACAAGAAACCTCTGTATTAAATTCTATTATATAAATGAAAACCATATTGATATATTTTAAGTTGCAAACATACATAATTAAGATGTTTACCTTACAGACACAACATGCAAGGTTGATTCTTACATGGGGTAATCGGCAAAGCTTAAAATGGCCCACAAGGGAAGTTGGTCTAGTACTATTCTGTGAACTTAAGAACTTCTCTATCCATTCATTGTCAGTCGGACATTACATTGCTATTTCAAATCCTGCCTTTTAAATCTCATTCCTCCCCCAGAACATAGTCTGCAGATATTGTTCCCTTGATTACCATTTTTCCATGTAATTTGCTCCTTTCCTTTTCTAAGGATCCCATTTCCAGTTTTTATCTCTTACAACAGTCATTACTCCGTGGTGCTGCGGTAGCGTTGTCGCCTCACAGTAAAACGCTGTCTGGTTCGATTCTCAGCTAGAGCATCTTCTGTGTGGAGACGTGCGTGAATGGGCGTACCTTCGTTGAAGGTTGTGCATCAGGGCTGGCAACTCTGCACGTAAAAATCTACTGCCAATCATTATCAGACCGGAGTTCCTCTGTGGCGACCCCTAACCAGGAAAAGCTGAAAGACACAACAACAACTATATTCATTATTCCTAGTACAGTTGGTTTAGACTTTGAATTCCATTTTCTAGTAATTGCTTTACTGATCACCACTATAATTGGACTCAGCAAGGCCTACTATATCTAGGCAATTACAATTGTTCATCGTGTTTCACTGTTTCAGTCATTACACTTGGGTTATCATGCTGGCAGGCTACCCGCAGTCGGCCTGAATTCCAAAGTCCTGGTCCGGCATCGGTTGCTGTCGCCTCTTCCCTGACGTCAGTGCGCCAGGGGTATACAAGATGCAGCCAACGCCATTTTCTTCACACTTTCTTGCTGCACGGTGCCCGAAGCAAAAGCAGTTCGCAAGTGCTGGTCAGCCGACTCCTGAGATTTTCGAATTTGAATTTCATATCCAAAGTCTTCAATAAAGCTAAGTACCCCGTTGGGGAAACTTTTTCTTGCTCCAGTCCGATGTCAGTAAAAGTTAACAGTTGTATTTCTTGTGAGAAGCAAATACCTCATAAGGATTTTCATTCTTACTGTATTCCTTGCCTAGGCCCTGACCACGACGTTGCTAGTTGTCGGTTTTGTGCTAGATTCAACCAGCGCACTATTAAGCGTCTGTTCGATTTTGCTTTTCATTACTTTGGCCGAAGGTTTAACTACATAATACCGTCAGAACAACTGACGACCGGAATCCATAAAAAGCGCAAGGACAAAGAAAAAGACAGGCATCCGAGGTCCAAAACTGACAAAGCCTCTTCTAGGCCAGTCACCGGTTTTCAGTGAGGCGCTTTCGCAGCCCCTGACACCTGCTACCTCAGAGCCACAGGCTGCCCCTGTCTCCCACGTGGAGACAGATAGGCCTCTGGAAACTCAAGGTATTGGGCCTACGGAAACAATTCCCTCAGATGGGTCCGGAGCTGCTGAGCAGGCATTGGCTTCTGAGGGTGTTTTCAGACCTACACAGCTTACTATCAAGACCTCTTCAGCAGCCAAGGCAAAGTCTAAAACACCTTTAAAGACAAAGAAACAAGTACAGCATTCTCCTGGACAGTCATCCATGCCAAAGAAACAGATGCTCAAAATGGCCGAGTACCAGATTACTTTGATCAGGGGCTCCCATCCCCCTCATAGGTTCATAGGTTGGTACTAGGCTATCAGCCCTAGGGCCTATACAAGCCTAGCCATAACAATTCCCTGGCTATTTCTTCCCACATTATTTACTTTCCTGGACCCCTGTCTAGCAAGGCGACTGACGTGATCCCTGGGGTGAATTTCCTTTCTCCCATCCAATTGTCAAGGTTCCTCTTGAGGTCCAAAGAGGCACTCTGCTTGACATGTATGGGCAATCTATTCCAGAGTCTGGGGAGTCTCTGGGTCAGGAACCTATCCCTCCAGCATGTTTTGTTTATTGTGATGACAAGGTTTAGATCCCTGGAGCGTGTAGCTCTGAGGGATTGGGATTTCTTTAAGTGTAGCATGTCCAACAGCTCTGGGTTTGACATGGCCTTGTATGTTAAGCAGAGATCGCCTCTGGGTAGACGATATGTGACAGAGTATAGCTGGAGTTTTTTAAGGCGGTCAGCGTAGGGCATCTGCTTTAGGCCTGTGATTCTTTTAGTGAGGTATTTATGAGGCCTTTTCAGTTATTGCAGATGTCTTGAGAGGTACATACCAAATGGGGCGTTGTATTCTATAATGGGTCTAATGAGGGATGAGTAGAGTGGGACAATGACCTCCTTTTTTCTGGATGAAAAGCCCTTCGTGATGAGGTGTGCCACATAGAAGGATTTCCTGACTGTTGTGGCGATGTGGTTATCGAAGGTGAGACCACTGTCCACCTGTGTCCCTAAGTCTCTTATCACACTTTCTGTGTTTAGTGTACTGCCACCTATATGGTAATTCATGGATACACGTTTTTTCCCAAAGGGGATAACAATACATTTCTTGGCATTGTGCTTGAGCCCATGGCTCTGTCACCAAGCATCTGTTTCTGTAAGGCCCTTTTGTAGAGTATCCACATCATTTGGGGATTCAATAATGGCTCCCAGTTTGCAATCATCTGCAAACTTTGTTAGCCAGAGTCCCTTAGTGTTGACCTGTACTTCAGAGAAGTAGATGCCAAACAAGAGCGGCCCCAGGACTGAACCCTGAGGTACTCCACTTGTCACTTGTCTGGAGCTGGATTTGGAGTCTGCTACTTTTACAGTGTGGGTTCTATTAGTAAGCCATTTAGCAACCCATTGGGTGACATAGAGATTAATGCCCAACTTAGTAAGTTTATCTATGATTCCAGAGTGGGGGATGGTGTCAAAGGCCTTGGCAAGGTCTAGATAGGCTGTGTGGACCACCTTACCCTTGTCCATGGCTCTGGAGACTGATTCAAAGAAGTCAGTCAGGTTCAGGAGACAAGATCGGCCCTTCACAAACCCAAACTGGGTGGGGTCCGGTGTTTGAAGGTTGCCAATGTCTTTGTTTATAAGTTCCATGATAATACGCTCCATGGCCTTGCAGATAAGGCTTGTCAGACTGATGGAACGGTAGTTTCCGGGATCCAAGGTGGATCCCCCCTTGTGGATTGGGATAACTGTAGCTCTGCGCCACTCAGTAGGCACGAAACCTGGGGTGAGGCTATGATTAAACATGACACTTAGGTGAGGTGCCAGTTCATATTGTAGTTCATGTAGTACACAGCCCGGGATGTCATCTGGTCCCATGGATGCTGTATTCTTGGCTTTAGAGAGTGCGTTTTGTACCTGTGTGGCCGTTATTACTGGAATTTGGCAATCTTCCGGTATTGAGATGGGCCATTTAGGGGGTGAGAGGGTTGTGAAGTTGGCACTGAATCGATCTGCCAGGATATTGGCAATATCTTTCGGATCAGTATATTTAATGCCATTCTGTTTTAGCTCAGAGCAGATCTGAGCATTGCCATTTAGATTCTTGACAGTTATAGAATGCTTTGTGGTTGTCTTTGGAATCTTTGGCAATTTTATTTTCGTAACTAGCTTTGGAGGATTTTATGAGGCCATCTCAGTTTCTTACTGAGGCTAGTAAGGGAGTTTTTTGCATCCTGGGATTTTCCTCTTTTCTGCAAAAGTTTCTTCCTTTTGTTGTAAAGTTTGTTTATGGCAGGGGACCACCAGATTGGCTTCCTTTTTTGGATGAGAGCATTTTGGTTCTATTTGGGATGGCACGATTCATGCATGAGTGGATGTGCTCGTACAGTGCCTTAGTGTAGGATTCAGCAGTTGAACTGTCAGTTCCCGTCTGCATGGGTGTCATGAAGTTTGTCACTTCTGACTTGAGTAGCATGAAGTTGGCTTTGGAGAAGTTTTTTATGGTGGTTTCTTTACTGGGGGTGTGGGTGGGATGTGGATGTTAAGGGTGATTAGCTTATGGTCAGACCTGACTAACGAGGGGGTGACCATAGGTATGGAGCATTGATTTCCCATGTTGGTAATGACCAGGTCTAGGATATTGGAGCCCCTGGTGGGACTATGGATTAGTTGATCCAGGGTGTTGGAATTTATGAATTCCAAGAACCGTTGCACAAAGGTGTTGGGACATGAGTAGTTTTCCCAGTTAATGGCAGGGTAGTTAAAATCACCCAGTATTAGGGTGTTTGGTTCTATCTTAATATTTTCCAGTATGTTTAGAAAGGTGTATTGAGAATCTTGGGGTATGGTGGGGGATCTGTAGCAAGCTACAATTTGGATTGCAGTCTTACCTAGTGTTAGTTGCACTTGGAGAATTTCAGACACGTTTTGTTGGCCTACTAGCCTGGTGGTGTGAATATCCTTGGTGAATATTGACACTCCTCCACCTTTAGTGTTTCGGTCCTGGTTTGGTGGCCAAAAAGTGTGGTAAGAGTTGTAGCCTGGTATTGCAGGGATGCTCTCTGGAGCCTTGAACCAGGTCTCAGTTACTCCACAGATATCGATGTTCTCCATTTTTAGGAGTGCCTCGAGAGAGTGCATTTTCAGGTTTAGACTTCTAGCATTGAGTACTGATAAAAAGGCCTAGGCAAGACACTGACTATGACTCCTCTGACCAGGTTTCTATTTCTTCTGATTCCTCTTCAGAACAGGGATAGTCTCTTCCTCCCTATGAGGACTCTGATGCTGAAGAATCTATCCCTTCAGCCTCTCCTCCTGAGGGCTATTTTTTTGGGGAAACCCTGCACACCATGAGGGAACATTTCCATTGGGAGAGCCAGGATTATTCAGAATCCAAGAAAAGGCTCAGAGACTTTCTTTTATTTCCTCAGCACAGGCTTCTCGCTATCCCCCCTGTACTAGATATTGTTGATGTTTTTCCTGAATCCAGTTTGACTCCTGATTCTTTACCCCCTGCACCAGTTAAGCCAGATGGGTATTACAGGGTTCCAGATTCTCATATATTTCTTTATAAAAACTCTGCTGCTGATCCAGAAACTATTTCTCAGGGTCCCAAAGGGGTCAAGGCTTCCACTGCAGAAAAAAAAAAACCCTATTCCCTCTGATAGGGATTCTAGAGCACTGGACAGATGGGGGAAAAAGTTTACACCTCTGCTACTTTAGCTGTAAGGGCTTTAAACTGCCAGTTTCATATGCTTAAATATCAACAATACCTAATGTCTTTGCTAAAACAGAAAATGCTTACAAGCTCTAAATGTCCTGAGAACAAGGAAATGCAGGATTTATTGCATGCAGCTGAACAAGTGGGAAAGCATACTTTGCAATGTGGTTTTGATTCAGTAGAGGCATCCTGCAGAGCCATAGTTACAGGATGTCCTTCAAGAATGCAACTGCAGTCCTTACATATGGGTTGTCCTGCCTCAGGCAGCCCTTCAGTCGGCTGGATTCCAAAGTCTGGGTCCGGCGTCGGCTGATGTCGCCTCTTCCCCGATGTCAGAGCGGCTGGGATATAAAAGCATCAGCCGTCACCATCTTCTTCAGTCTTTCTTGCCACGCGGTACCCGAAGCAGAAGCAGTTCGCAAGTGCCGGTCGGCCAGCTCCTGTGTTTTCAGTTACCAAAGTCATCAAAAAGCTAAGTACCCCGTTGGGGAACCTTTTCTTGCCTCAGCCGATGTCAGATAAAACTGCAAAAGTTAATAACTGTTTGTCTTGTGGTAAACAAATACCTCATAAAGGACTTCCATTCTTACTGCCTTCCCTGCCTTGGCCCAGACCATGACGTCTCGGCCTGTGCTGCCTGTGCTTGCTTCAATAAGCGCACACTCAGGCGCCGGGCAGAATTTGCTGAAGACTATTTTGGGGAAAATTACTCCTATATCATGCCGTCGGAACAACCGACAACACATTTCCAAAAAAACGGAAGGACCAGGACCGACATTTTTGGCCCGCGACTTCCACCGACACCACGCCAAAACCTTCCATGAGTGCATCGGTCTCTTTGGAGGCGGTAATTCAACCGCTCCAGACCGACGACACCGCTTTACCGCACACTTCGGTCCCGGAGGCTTCCCTGGTGTGCCGGTTGTTGATTTTCCTCCTGAAACCGAAGCCCAAGATTTGCCTGACACCATACCGGTGGACAAAGTTACTCCTGCTCGTGGGGCAGCTAGGCCTCCAGTGTCTATGTCCATCAAGGCCTACACACATGCTAAGGCTGCCAGCCGGGCTAAGTCTCACCCTCCTAAATCTTTTTCCCAGGGTTCCACTTCTGATAAACAGATCATGACTTTAGCTGCAGATCTAATTTCTTTAATCAGAGGCTCTCGGGCTCATCCAGACAGAGGTTCTCAGCCGCCTGCAGACAAAAGGCCTAGGGTTGGGTTGAGCAGACAGATACCTTTTCCTCAGATGAAGCCTCTGGTGACTCAGGCCATTCAGATTCCCAGGCAGAATCCTTCCAGGCCTACGAGGATTCTGATGCTGATGAATCTATTCCCTCTGCCTCTCCCCCTGAGGATATTTCTTTCAGGGAAATTCTCCACTCCATGAGAGAGCACTTTCAGTGGCAGGGCCAGGATTTCTCCGACTCCAGGAAAAGGCTTCGTACTTTCCTTAAGTTACCCCAGCACAGGCCTTTAGCTATTCCCCCCAGTGTTAGATGTATTGGATGATGTGTTCTCAGACTCTAGTACTTCTCCTGATTCTCTCCCTCCTGCTCCTGTCAAGCCAGACAGATATTACAGGGTTCCTGAAACTCATAAGCATCTCTTTAAGGCCCATTCTGTTGATCTAGAAACTATTTCCCAGGGGTCCAAAGGAGTGGCCACTTCCACGGCCAAAAATCCTTTGCCCGCAGACAGGGAATCTAGGTCCCTGGAGAGGTGGGGCAAAAAAGTTTATACCTCAACCACCCTTGCCATGAGGGCACTTAACTGTCTTTTTCATATGTTTCAGTATCAGGATTTCTTGATGGATGATTTGCAGAAAAAGTTAGCCTCTCCTGAGCCTTTAGATAGAAAGGCCTTGCAGGATTTGGTTCATAATACTCAGCAGGTTAGCAATCATTTTCTTCAGTGTGGTTATGATGCATTGGAAGCTTCATGTAGGGCAGCTATGACAGGGGCAGTCATACATAGACATGCTTGGTTGAAAGAACAGGCATTGCCAGATCATGTTAAAGTAAAGCTTCTAGATGCACCTCTGCAAAAACACAAGCTATTTGGTGCTAATGCTCAGGATGTGTTGAAATCAATTGAGGAAAAGGCTAAATCAGTACAAACAGTCAAAGATTTCCTCCAGGTTCAGCCACCAAGGTTCAGCAGGAATTGGCCTTCGAAGAATTGGTCCTTTCCAGACACTGACAAGTTCCAAAGGGGAAAAAACAGGTGTGCTCGAGGTAGAGGGCAATACCGAGGCTCCTACAGGGGCAGCCAATGGCAACCGACTAATCAGAGAAGTGGCGCAGGGACTTCTACTGCTCCACAGGGACAATCACAATGACTTGACTTTGACACCGCCGACCAAGGCTCAAAGAGAAGCACCTTTAGGCGGAAAATTATCCTTATTTTCAAAAAATTGGCACGTTTTAACAAAGGACAAATGGATTCTGGACATAATAGACAAAGGTTACAGGTTCCACTTCCATACCTTACCAACAAGACAAGGCATGACAAACTTGCCACAGAATCAAAGGGCAGAGGCACTCATACAAGTTTCAAAGTTGCTACAAATCAAAGCAATAGAAAAGGTTCCTCCTCAGGAACAAGGCCAGGGATTCTACTCCAGACTGTTCCTTGTTCCAAGAAAAGAAAAGCAATGGAGACCTATACTGGACTTGTCCGCTCTAAACACTTTTCTCATTGTTCCAAAATGCTGACGTTACAGCAACTTCTTCCCATGCTGGGCAAGGGGTCTTGGCTGGTTACTCTGGACCTCAAGGAGGCATACCTGCATGTCCCAATCAGACACAGTTGCAGAAGATACCTCAGATTTCTTGCAGGGTCAGAGCATTATCAATTCTCAGCATTGCCTTTTGGCTTATCTACTGCGCCCAGAGTATTCACGAAATGCCTGGCATCAGTAATTGCACACTGCAGACTCCAGGGGATACAAATATACCCTTACCTGGACGACTGCCTTATACAAGCGGACAGCAAGCAAGCCTTGATAAAAAACTTGAACTATGTCATTCGCTTACTACAGGCTTTGGGATACACAGTCAACATTCAAAAATCAAGACTACTGCCATCCCAACAAATAATTTTTCTAGGAGCCAAACTGGACACAAACTCTCAAATGGCTTTCCTCACAGAAGAAAAACAAGAACAATTACCAGATTACTTCAAAGGCCTTGCAAAGCACACCCAGATGACTGTAAGGAAAATCCTGCAGGCCCTGGGTTTCATGACATCTTGCATTCTTCTGATTCCATTGGCAAGACTACACATGAGAAAACTACAATGGTACCTAAAAAGTTTATGGTCTCAACACAGCCACAACTTAGAAGCAATGATTCCACTCATTCCATGTCTACAAAAGGAATTTTTGTGGTGGGCACAAGCAAGCCAGCTAAACAAAGGCATGTCTTTCAACAAACCTCAAACAAGCCAAACCATTACAACAGACGTCTCAGATCATGGATGGGGGGCGCGCATGGAGGGCAGATGCATTCAAGGGCAATGGGCACCCCGGGAAGTGCATCTACACATCAATCAAAAAGAGATGTTGGCAGTGATTCATGCTATCGAGGCCTTCGGAAAATTTCTTCAGCAAGGTCAACTGCTAATAAAGACAGACAACACCACTGTTATGTGGTACATAAACAAACAGGGAGGCACTCATTCTTACCCCCTCTGCAGGCTAACAATGACTCTTTGGGAAAAGTCCCTGAAACTGAACATACAGTTGCAATCCCAGTTTGTTCCAGGCAAGGACAATGTTCTGGCGGGCAGTCTAAGCAGAAACATCTTGGACCTGCACGAATGGATGTTGCATCCAGTCATTTTTCACAAATAACTCAATCATGGGGGAGGCCGGACATAGATCTCTTTGCCTCACACCTCAATCATCATCTGAAGAAGTTCTGCTCGAGGACACACCATCCTCAAGCCTGGAGAATGGATGCTCTCTCCTTCAGCTGGAACTCTCTAACAATCTATGCATTCCCACCTCTACCATTAATGACCAAAGTGTTACTGAAGATCAAAGCAGAACAACCGAAAGGCATTTTGATAGCTCCAGACTGGCCAAGACAGCACTGGTATCCATTACTAAGGAGTATAACTCGCACCAAGCCGTGGCCCCTGCCTCAATGGCCTCTGCTTCTGACTCAGCACAATTACAGGACGGTTCATCCCAACCTGCAAACATTGCAGCTGACAGCTTGGAGGGTTCCATGACTTCTCCCCATATCTCTCTCTCCAAGAAAGTTCAAGAGATCTTACTGGAAGCACGCAGACCTTCCACCAGAAGAACTTACTCAGCCAAATGGAAGAGATTCAACATCTGGAATGCCAACAAGGGTCAGGATGCATCAGTAAATGAGCATCCCACAGATACTAGAATACTTGGCAGAAATGCTACATAATGGCCTTTCATATTCTTCCATAAAAATACACGCTTCAGCAATTTCAGCAAACTACAACAGTGATCCACCTGTGTTTTCACATCCTTTGCTAAGACAGTTTCTAAGAGGGATAAAGAATATCAAACCTCCCAGTAAACCAGCAGTACCTGCATGGGACCTCAACTTCGTGTTGGAAAAATTAACTCTTCCTCCTTTTGAGCCAGCAGCATCTTCAGAATTGCAATTTCTCTCCTGGAAAACTGTGTTCCTGTTGGCAATTACCTCAGCAAGAAGAGTCTCGGAGATACAGGCCCTCATGGCAGTACCTCCATTTCTCATTTTTCATCAGGACAGAGTTTCTTTAAGAACCAATCCTTCATTCATGCCAAAAGTGATATCCAGGGTATGTCTAAATCACGGAATTCACCTGCCTACCTTCTTTCCCAATCCTCAAAATAAAGGAGAAAAGCTGCTGCACACTTTGGACATACACAAACAATTGCGCTACTACTTGGACAGAACAAAAGCCAACAGAAAGTCTGACCAACTATTTGTAGCTTACGCTGCTGGAGTACAAGGAAAGGCAATTTCCAAACAAACAATTTCAAAATGGATTGGACACTGCATCAGATTCTGTTACTCTCTCCATGGAAAAGGTGTGCCAGCCAATATCAGGCCACACTCCACCAGAGCTATAGCCACCTCCACAGCCTTTCTAAGAGGGGTGGCTACAAAGGACATTCTAGAAGCTGCTACATGGAGCTCAGTGCATACATTTTCCAAACACTGCAACCTTCCTTTATATTCCAGATCCCGAGCAGGCTTTGCTTCGGCAGTCCTGCAGGGCATTTTAGCTACACCATCTTTATCTTAGATCCTACCACCCCCAGCTTGGCTATGGTATTCAACCCATATGTAAGGACTGCAGTTGCATTCTTGAAGGACATAGTACAGTTTTGTACTTACCATAAATGTATATGTCCGATAGATATGCAACTGCAGTCAGGTTTTCCCTCCCTCCTACCCCTCTGTAAATTCTCCTTTTTGGGTCCACTTCCCTTTTTCAAATTAGCTGGGGAAATCTGTTATGGTGTATCTGTTTATTACTGTTGTGCATGTCTGGAATTTTTTATCCAGTCTCTAAATTTAGCCTTCCTTGGAGGGCACCTGGCATCTGGGGCAAGAAACACTGAAGAAGATGGTGACGGCTGATGCTTTTATACCCCAGCCGCTCTGACGTCGGGGAAGAGGCGACCTCAACCGACGCCGGACCCAGACTTTGGAATCCGGCTGACCGAAGGGCTGCCTGAGGCAGGACAACCCATATGTAAGGATTGCAGTTGCATATCTATCGGACATCTACATTTATAGGTTCATAGGTTTATACTAGGCTATCTACCCTAAGGCATTTATAAGCCTAGCCCAGAGTTTTTGTGGCTTACGTCACCCCTTATGTTAAAAAATACTTTGCCCATTAGTTTGTTGTGCCTCTGTCCAACAGTGACACAGAGATGATTCCCAGGGTAAACCTACGATCTCCCATCCACCGGTCAAGATTTCTCTTGAACAGAGCCAGCGAGGTGCTCTGCCTAACATGGACCGGGATTTTATTCCACAACATAGGGAATCTCTGGATGACAAATCTATCCCTCCAGCATGTCCTATTTATATCTGTGCTAAGGTTTAAGTCGTTTGCTCTAGTGGATCTGGTAGATTTGGATTTTTTGAGGTGGAGCATGTCCATTAATTCCGGGTTGGACATGGCCTTGTATGTCAGGCACAGGTCACCTCTGAGCAGACGGTATGCGACTGAATAGAGCTGGAGTTTCTTCAGTCTGGCAGCATATGACAGATTTTGGAGTCCCTTTATCCTTTTGGTGAGGAACTTTTGGGGTCTCTCCAATTGCTGCAGGTGTCGGGTGAGATACATCCAGAATGGGGCATTGTACTCGATCATTGGTCTGATAAGTGAAGAGTACAGGGGAACAATGACCTCACTTGATCTGGATGTGAATCCCTTCATGATCAGGTGGGCAATGTAGAAGGTTTTTCTAACCACTTTAGCAATGTGAGTGTCAAAAGAAAGGCCACTGTCAACCTGGGTCCCCAGGTCTCTGATAACCTCTTCTGTGCTTAGTGGATTGCCACCTATATGGTAGCTTGGGGTTACCTTGTTTTTCCCGAAGGGTATGACTATACATTTTTTGGCATTTAACTTCAGGCCATGGCTCTGGCACCAGCTATCAGTTTCCGTGAGACCCCTCTGAAGGATATCTGTGTCCGATGTACTTTCCACTATGGCTTCCAGTTTGCAGTCATCTGCAAACCTTGTCAGCCATAGTCCTCCTATGTTAGCCTGTACTTCCGAGAAGTAGATGCCGAACAACAGGGGGCCAAGGACTGAGCCCTGTGGGACACCACTTGTGACCGGCTTGGAGTCTGACATGGCGCCAGCTACTCTAACCCTGTGGGTTCTGTCCTTTAGCCAGTTTGCAACCCATCTTGTGACATATGGGTTTACATTTAAGCTGGTAAGTTTCTCTATAATACCCGAGTGGGGTATTGTGTCGAAAGCTTTTGCAAGGTCAAGGTAGGCTGTATGGACTGCCTTTCCCTCATCAATGGCCTTGGTGACTGTTTCGAAGAGGTTGACCAAGTTCAAAAGGCATGATCTGCCCTTGACAAAGCCAAACTGGGTCGGGTCCAATGTCTGCAAGTCCCCTATGTCTTTGTTTATGAGTTCCATTATGATCCTCTCCATAGCTTTGCAGACCAGGCTTGTTAAGCTTATGGGGCGGTAATTACCAGGGTCCGTAGAGGCACCGCCTTTGTGGAGTGGGACCACAGTTGCCGTACACCACTCCTTTGACACGTATCCTGTGGTAAGGCTAAGATTAAACAGCTGCCTTATGTGCGGGTTTAGTTCCTCATGGAGTCCGTGTAGCACACAGCCGGGGACACCATCCGGTCCCATTGATGCTGTGTTTTTAACTTTAGAGAGAGCAGCTTTCACCTGCGCATTGGAGATGTCTGGGAGGCTGCACTCCGCTGGGATAGTTATCTCTCCTTTTGGGGGGGGGGGGTGAAGTTTGCACTGAACCTGTCTGCCAGTATGTTGGCAATGTCTGTGGGTTCAGTGATTTTTGTATCATTTTGTACTAATTCTGAGCTTATCTGGGAGTTTCCACCCAGGTTTCTAACATAGCTGAAGAAGGCCTTATGATTGTCTTTTGAATCTATGGCAATTTTTCTCTCAAAGTTGGCCTTGGATGATTTTATGAGTGCTCGTATTTTTTTTTTTTTACTAATAATGATCAAAGGTGTCTTCTCTTTTATGGATTTTGCTCTATCATGTGACAGCTTTCTCCTCTTATTGTAAAGTTTGTTTATGGCTGGGGTCCACCAGACTGGACGTTTGCCCTTGGTGGAAAGAGTCTTGGTTTTATTAGGGATTGCCTGATCCATGCAGTCCTGGAGGTGTTCGTAGAAGGCATTTGTAAGGGCTTCCGCAGCTTGGGTTGTGGTTTCCACTGGCTCGGAGGCCTTGAAGGATACCACACCAGTCTTGAGTAGTGTGAAGTTTGCTTTAGAGAAGTTCTTCATTGTGGTCTTTTTTGTTTGGGGTGGGGGCGGGATGTGGATATCCAGTGAAATTAGTTTATGATCTGATCTCACCAATGAGGGATATACTTCCGGTGTGGAGCATTTTGTCCCCATGTTTGTGACAATGAGATCTAGTATATTTTCTCCTCTTGTGGGAACGGTGACTAGTTGTTCCATGGCATTTGAATTTATAAACTCCAGGAACCTTTGGGCTAGAAAGTTTGGGCTTGAGTAATGTTCCCAGTCTATATTCGGGTAGTTGAAGTCACCCAATATAATGGTGTTTGGAGATACTTTTATACCCTCCAGTGTCTTCAGGAAGGCTATGTGGGGTTCCTGAGTTTGAGAGGGTGGCCTGTAGCATGCTACAAATTGTAGAGCAGTTTTGCCTATGGTTAATTGCACCTGGATGGTTTCCGATGCTTCGTGCGTTGCCACCAACCTGGAGGTGTGGGTATCCTTGATGAATATGGATATACCCCTTCCTTTTGTGGTGTGGTCCGGGTTTTGGGGCCGGAACGCATGATATGAGGTAAAACCTGATAGTGCCGGGGTGCTCTCAGGAGCATTGAACCAGGTTTCAGTCACAGCACAGACATCGATGTTCTCCATACTGAGAAGGGCCTCGAGTGCTTATGGTAGGTACAAAACTGTACTTTCTGTCATTCGCAGGCATGCTTGGTTAAAAGAACAGAGTTTACCTGATCATATTAAAGCAAAATTATTGGTTGCTCCATTACAACATGATACTTGTTTGGTGTTAAGGCAGAAGAGGTGTTAAAGAAAATGGAGGATAAAGCAAAATTAATGCAGACAGTAAAGGATTTCTTACAGGTCCAGTCACCTAGATTTAGCAGGAACTGGCCTTCTAAAAATTGGTCCTTTCCAGTGTCAGACAGGCCACAAAGAGGCAGATACAGATGCCCAAGAGGCAGATCTCAGCCCCAAGGCTCATACAGACCTAAACAATGGGGTGCTTCAGCTCCCAAAGGTGGAGAAGACAAATCACAACCTTATAGGAAACCGTCCCAATGATTTTCCTGTACAAATGCCAAGCACTTACCTTTTGGCAGCACCCTTAGGGGGAAAACTTGCACTTTTCTCGCAAAATTGGCACATGATCACCCAGGACAAATGGGTACTGAATATTGTTTCTCAGGGTTACAGGTTCTACTTTCACACCATACCACGGTCAAAGGGTATGCCAGACCTGCCACAAAATCAATGAGCAGAGGCCCAAAAACAAATTTCTGCTCTCATGGACATGAGGGCTATTCAAAAAGGACCACAGCAAGAACAGGGGCAAGGATTTTACATAAGACTTTTCTTGGTACCCAGAAAGGACAAAGCCTGAAGACCAATACTGGCCCTGTCTATTCTAAATACTTTCCTGGATGTTCCAAAATTCAAAATGTTGACACTGCAGCAACTTTTACCCATGCTGGGCAAGAAGGCTTGGCTAGTTACTCTGGACCTCAGAGGCATACCTGCATGTCCCAATCAGACAATCTTGCAGAAGATACCTCAGATTCATAGTTGGCTCAATGCATTACCAATTCTCTGCACTGCCCTTTAGCTTATCTACTGCGCCCAGGGTCTTCACAAAATGCCTGGCACCAGTAATTGCATTTTGCAGACAAAAAGGAATTCAGATATATCCCTATTTGGACGACTGCCTTATTCAAGCAGAGAGCAAGGACATTCTACTAAAGCATCTGGCGTTTGTAAAAAGATTACTAATTTGCCTAGGGTACACAGTGAACAAAAATAAATCAAAACTAGTGCCCTCTCGAGATAATATTCCTGGGTGCAAGCTTAAATACAACTGCCAGATGGCTTATCTCACGCCAGACAAGCAAAGGCAACTGACTCATTACTTTCAAATGATGGCAACAAAGACCCAGCTACCTGCTAGAAAAATTCTATAGGCTCTGGGCTTCATGGCATCCTGCATCCTACTAATTCCATATGCTAGACTGCATATGAGGAAGCTACAGTGGTATCTAAAAAGTGTTTGGACTCAATATTGCCACAGCCTGGAAACTATAATAACTCTTATTCCCTGCCTGCAACAGGAGTTTCGATGGTGGGCACTGGCCTGTCACCACAACAAGGGACAGCCTTTCACTTTACCCACAGCCAGGCAGACACTAACAGATGCATCGGATTATGCCTGGAAGGGCACACATGGCAGGAAAATGTATTCAGGGCACGTGGACCAAATGCATCTTCATATCAATCAAAAAGAGATGCTAGCTGTACAGAATGCCCTGACAGCCTTCAAGGATCTACTACATCCAGGGCAACTATTACTAAAGACTGACAATACTACAGTTATGTGATACATAAACAAGCAAGGGGGCACACATTCCTACTCCCTCTGCAGGCAAGCCATGACTTTGTGGAACACAGCACTGACCTATCAAGTACATCTGCAGGCACAATTCCTGCCAGGAAAGAGAAATACTCTGGCAGACTAAGCAGGAACCTCATGGACCCTCACGAGTGGAAACTAGATCCACAGGTCTTCAGCATGATAACAAGGAAATGGAGATGCCCAGGCATAGATCTTTTTGCCTCCCCTCACAACTGCCAACTACAGAGATTCTGTACAAGGACTTATCACTCACAAGCATGAAAGTGGATGCTGTATCATTCAGCTGGAAAACCCTAATAGTTTATGCCTTCCCACTACTGCCTCTCCTTCCCGAGGTACTTCTAAAAGTCAGTCAAGAGAAGCCAGAAATGATTCTGATTGCCCCAGACTGGCCACGCCAGCACTGGTACCCAATTCTAAGGAGCTTGTCTCAAGGCCCAGCCTGGACTTTACCTCAAATTCCTCATCATCTGACTCAACAAAACAATCCGATCCTGCACAGCCAACTCAGAACCTTAAATCTGGCTGCATGGCAAGTAATATAGCCACTCAGAACACACCTCTCTCTAAAGCTGTTTTGGATGTCATTTTGGAAGCCAGGAGGCCCAGCACCAGGAAATCTTATGCAGAAAAATGGAAGAGATTCTGTGCTTGGAACCAGGCACAAGGACTTGAACCACTTGTTCCAAATATTCCTCAGATTTTACAATACCTAACTCAGATGCTGGACAAAGGCCTATCCTTCTCATCAATTAAGATCAACGCCTCTGCCATTTCAGCTCATTACAATACGGAACCTCCTATTTTCTCTCATAGGTTCATAGGTTCATACTAGGCTATCTGCCCAAGGGCATTTATAAGCCTAGGCCATAGTTATTTGGCTTTCGCCACCCCTTTAGTTTGAATAAAACTATGCCTATTATTTTGCTGTGCCTCTGTCAAGCAGTGACACTGAAGTAATCCCTGGGGTATATCTGCGATCCCCCATCCATTGGTCAAGATTCCTCTTGAACAAAGCCAGCGAGGTGCTCTGCCTCACATGTACCGGGATTTTGTTCCACAGCATAGGGAGTCTCTGGGTGATGAATCTGTCCCTCCAGCACGTTCTATTAATAACCATGTCAAGGTTTAAGTCTCCCGCCCTTGTGGTTCTGAGGGATCTAGATTTTTTGAGGTGAAGCATATTCATGAAATCAGGGTTTGACATGGCCTTATATGTCAAGCACAGGTCACCTCTGAGCAAATGGTATGAGACTGAATAGAGCTGGAGTTCTTTCAGTCGGGCAGCATAAGACATATTTTTGAGACCCTTTATCCTTTTGGTGAGGAACTTTTGGGGCCTTTCCAGCTGCTGCAGGTGTCGGGTCAGATACATTCCGAATGGGGCATTGTACTCGATCATAGGTCTAATGAGTGATGAGTACAGGGGGACGATGACCTCCCTTGATCTAGATGTGAATCCCTTCATGATCAGGTGGGCAATGTAGAAGGTTTTCCTAACTACTTTAGCAACATGAGTGTCAAGCGAAGCCTACTGTCAACCTGGGTCCCCAGATCCCTGATGACTCCTTCTGTGCTCAGTGGATTGCCACCTATATCGTAGCTAGGGGTAACCTTGTTTTTCGAAGGGTATGACTATGCATTTCTTGGCATTTAACTTTAGGCCATGGCTCTGGTACCAGTTATCCGTTTCTGTGAGGCCCTTCTGAAGGATATCTGTGTCAGATGTGTTTTCGACTATGGCCCAGTTTGCAGTCATCTGCAAACTTTGTCAGCCATAACCCTCCTGTGTTTGCTTGTACTTCAGAAAAGTAGATGCCGAACAAGAGTGGACCCAGGACTGAGCCCTGTGGGACACCACTTGTGACAGGCTTTGAGTCTGACATGGCTCCAGCAACTCTGACCCTGTGGGTTCTGTCACTTAGCCAGTTTGCAGCCCATCTTGTGATGTATGGGTTTACATTCAAGCTGATGAGTTTTTCGATGATACCTGAGTGGGGTATTGTCGAAGGCCTTTGCCAGGTCAAGGTAGGCTGTATGGACTGCCTTTCCCTCATCAATGGCCTTGGTGACTGTCTCAAAAAGTCAACCAAGTTTAAAAGGCGTGATCTGCCTTTGACAAAGCCAAACTGGGTTGGATCCAAAGTCTGCAAGTTCCCTATGTCTTTATTTATGAGTTCCATTATGATCCTCTCCATGGCTTTGCAGATAAGGCTTGTCAAGCTAATGGGACGGTAATTTCCAGGGTCGGTGGAGGCACCGCCCTTGTGAAGTGGGACCACAGTCGCCGTGCCACTCCTTGATGCGTATCCTGAGGTGAGGCTAAGATTAAACAGCTGTCCTAACTGCGGGTTTAATTCCTCATTGAGTTCATGGAGCACACAGCCGGGGACACCATCCGGTCCCATGGATGCTGTGTTTTTTGCTTTGGAGAGAGCAGTTCTCGCCTGGGCGTTGGAGATGTTTGGGGGGCTACAATCCTCTGGTATAGATATCTCTCCTTTTGGGGGGGAGAGATATCTGCTGCTAAGACTATCCACTATCCACTGCTAAGACTAACTCAGAGGGGCAAAAAACATAAGACCCCCAAGGAGAGCACTGATACCTACATGGGACCTCAACTTTGTTTTGGAAAAGCTCACATTACCTACACAGCCAATACAGCTGATATAAAATTCTTATAATGGAAAACTGCTCTGCTCCTAGCAATAACTTCAGCAAGAAGAGTCTTGGAGTTGCAGGCATTAATGGCAGTGGAACCTTTTATCATTTTTCATCCGGACAGGTTTTCTCTAAGGACAAACCCAACATTTATGCCAAAGGTAGTATCCAGTGTGGCTCTTAACCAAACCATTCATTTGCCAACATTTTATCCAAATCCCCAGAATAAAGGGGAGAGACTTCTGCACTCTTTGGACATACACAGGCAGCTACGCTTCTACTTGGACAAAACAAAAGCTTTCAGAAAAACTGAGCAACTGTTTGTAGCATATGCTGCAGGATCACAAGGAAAGGCTATCTCAAAGCAGACTATTTCAAAATGGATAGGACACTGTATTAGTTTCTGCTATGCACAGCATGGCAAGTCAGTGCCTAAGAATATTAGGCCACATTCTACCAGGGCAGCGGCCACTTCAGCAGCCTTTCTCGGAGGAGTACCAACCAAGGAAATTTTTGGAGGCTGCAACTTTGGAGTTCAGTGCACACTTTTACCAAGCATTATCACTTAACTCTTTACTCTAAATCCAGAGCAGGCTTTGCCACTGCAGTTCTGCAGGGCCTCATAGCCACTCCTAATCCTATTTAGACCCAGCCGCCCTACCTCAGCTTTCGGATTCAACCCAAGTGCAATGACTGCAACAGTGAAACACAATGAACATAGTACAGTTGTGTACCTACCATAAATGTAGAGTGTATTCACTGTTGCAGTCCAGGTTACCCACCCTCCATCCCCCTGTCTTTGCTGGGACTTATCTATACTTCTGTATCCTATACAACCTATGTGATTTATTTGCTTGTAGATGAAGGTATTGTTTTTATTTTACTGTATGTTTTTATAAGCAATATGTATTGCCTACCTTCTTGGGGGCACCTGACATCTGGGGCAAGAAAAACTGAAGAAAATGGCGTCTGCTGCATCTTGTATACCCCTGGCGCACTGACGTCAGGGAAGAGGCGACAGCAACCGACGCCGGACCAGGACTTTGGAATTCAGGCCGACTGCGGGTAGCCTGCCAGCAGGATAACCCAAGTATAATGACTGCAACAGTGAATACACTCTAACATGTACATTTATGGTAGGTACACAACTGTGCTTTCTGTAGCTCTCTCAAAAATCATTTCCTTAGTTATGCCAATTTTCCCACCCAGTATTTCTGAGACTAGTCTGCTGGGAATTTTTAAATTCTGCCAACTCATTACAGTCCCAAAAAAATGTTCTCTCTTCTCTTTCTTGTCGTCGCATATCCAAGATTTGCTATCTACCTGAAGAAAAATTCTTGACGTTTCCTTGGTTTTTAAAAAGTAAACACTTCCAAGCAAAGATCCTAAATCTTCTAGACCTTGTTGCATATTTGGGAGGCATAAGTATATCTCCCAGTTATTTCTTTGTGAGTTATTTATTAAGCAGCCTTACACATCCTAAACAATTTAAGACAGCCACCAAAGAGCACTTTAAAAGTCACTGGTTCTGTCACTGCACTCTCCTTAAACATCCCGTACTTCTCATACCTTAATCTACTTTCTGCCTTAACTCACTCTTCTCACTAGCTCTCTCTAATCTTCCTTGACTACTCCTCCTACTGTAGTCTAAAGTCTATTATGCAAATTGCCTCAGAGAAACATTCTATTGCAGTTGTCTTGCCTTCATGCAACTACATCATGATAAAGCTGGGTTTTTGTAACCACTTACCCCAAAACCTGTATTCATCTTAATGACATATTTATTTTTATACATTTTGAAATAGTTTTGCTATACTCCTGATTGTTGACACTGTATAACATTGTATTGCTACTTAATGCCTTGTAATAATCCTGTAACATTGCTGTTTAATGCTAATTTATAATGAAAATGGTATAATATGTTGGAGCTTTTCTCCCCGGGCCTCCACTGAAAAAGGGCTCTTCAGCTCAGTCAGACAATCCTGGTCAACAGATGTAAAATAAATAAAATCTCTGTTCTCAATCCTTACTAACCTCCTCTGATTCTTATAGTTGTCATGCATTCTTTTATATGCTGTACTAATTATCCCTTTTTTTAACAGCAGCTTCTGCTCTAGAGTCAACTAAAAGCTCTGCCAGTGCTGGTCTTTCACTTAGGATCCCCCTATTTTTCTCCTTGCCTATACCCTTATCATTCCTTGATGAGGCAATCTCTAGCCTGCAATCCAAATAAATTTTTGGCTTCTTCCCATTCTATTACCTTTTCCTCTCAAATTATTTGCTCCCAGTACCTTGGTTCCTTTGCCAGTTTTCTCCAATAAATTCCAGCTACAACTCGGCTGTTGTCTGTATCCCTAATTGAAGCCATACCTATTGGCAGAATCTCCATTCCCATGTTGGGTTAGTTCTTAGAGTACTTTCTGCTGCTTTATAAATATAATAATCTGTATGGTTATTGTTTTTCTCCTCGAGGATCTGCATTCAGAATCCCAGTCTCCTTGTTTCTTGAGCTTCCCCAGTTTTGTCATAATCCCGTTTCACTTTTAATTGTAGCTTTCTGCTATTGCTATGTATAGGAGCCTTAACTGTGTAGGTCTGAAATGCCCCTTCAAATCAGGTAATCCCAAAACCACCTTGTTCTTTTGGAAGAATCAGCTTATCCCACTTGACTCTTGCCATCCTCCCCTCCCAGATAAAATCTTTCAGCTCACTGTTAATTGTTGTCCACAACTTCTCCTCTGGTTGATAAAAAATATGCCTGCCCTGAGTAGAAAACTAAAGGGACTAGAAACATTTTGGCTGCTCATATCTTATCCATATAACAGCTTCTAATATCTCATCTTTTGTATTATCTTTTCTTTAGTCTCTTCCTACATATCCTTTGCTGCCACAACAGAATAATTTTTAATCCATACTCGTAAGGACTGAACTCTGTGGTACTCCACTTGTCACTGGTCTGAAGTTGGATTTGGAGTCTGCTACTTTCACATTGTGGGTTCTATCAGTGAGCCAGTTGGCAACCCATCTTGTGACATAGGGATTTATACCTAGTTTAGTGAGTTTATCTATAATTCCAGAGTGGGGGATTGTGTCAAAAGCCTTGGCGAGATCTAGATAGGCTGTGTGAACCACTTTACCCTCATCTACGGCTTTGGTGACCGCTTCAAAGAAGTCTACCAGGTTTAGGAGACATGATCTGCCTTTTACAAACCCAAACTGGGTAGGGGCCAGAGTTTGGAGATTACCAATGTCATTGTTTATAAGTTCCATGATACGTTCCATAGCCTTACAGACCAGGCTCGTCAGGCTAATGGGGCGGTAGTTCCCGGCGTTTGTGGTGGCTCCCCCTTTGTGGAGTGGGATAACCGTTACTGTGCGCCATTCAGTGGGCACAAAGCCTGAGGTGAGGTTGTGATTGAGCATGGTACTTAGGTGGTGTGCCAGTTTGTTTTGTAGTTTGTGTAGAACGCAGCCTGGGTTGTTGTTAGGTCCCATGAATGCTGTGTTCTTGGCTTTGGAGAGTGTTTTTTATACCTGTGCAGCCGTGATTACTGGAACTTTGCATTCTTCCGGTATAGAGATGAGCCCTGTAGGGGATGAGGGGGGGATAAAGGTATCACTGAACCTATCTGCCAGGATGTTGGCAATATCAGTTGGTTCTATATATTTAGTGCCATTGTGCTGTAACTCGGAGCAGATCTTAGTGTTGCCATTGAGATTCTTGACATAGCTCTAGAATGCTTTGTGGTTGTCTTTGTAATCAGTGGCAATATTGTTTTCATAACTAGCTTTGGAGGATTTTATGAGGGGTCTCAGCTTCTTACTGAGGCTGACCAGGGAGTTCCTCCAATCATGGGATTTTACTCTTTTTTGCAACAGTTTTTCTTCTGTTGTAGAGTTTATGGCAGGGGACCACAAGATTGGCTACCTTTTTTGGAGGGTACCATCTTGGTCTGTTAGGGATTACACGATCCATGCCCTTAATTTGATCCCCAAAATATTGCAGGATAAAAAAAAAGTCCTGTAAATTTGTAACCTTTATTTTAAAGGTATTATTAAAACATTATTTAACCTTAAATGTTCACTTGGACTGGGTGTCCTAGAACAGTTCTGAGTAAAGGTTTAAGTTTAAAATGTTTAGTTTTAAAAATTAAAAGTGACTTTTAAGTAGAGGGTTAAATTAGTTTGTCATTTTATGGTAATTAGTAAAGTGGTAGTAAGTGTGGCTTAATCTCTAGATGGGAGCATAAAACTAAAACGTATTTCTATTCATTTCTTCTTAATTTTTAATTACTTTTTAATTGCTTTACAGTTATATTAGATTGCAATACAGTGTTTGAGCTACTTGATTTTAACTGATGAACTCTCATGAAGTACTCATTATAAATTATTGGGTTGCAGTATTTACGTGGTTTATTTACTTCCTTCTTTAGGTTTTGCTATTTTAATTGTCACCACCCTTCTGTTTGGTCGGTGCTCAGGCTTGTAGTGGTGAAGCCTCTCTTGTTTGCAGTCCATGTAGGTACCTGTAATAAATCCCTAACCTTTATGGATGAAATTATAAGGATGTGAAACCATTCCCTTACCCAACAAAATGGTATTTCTGCAGATTTCTTTTTGTGGTGGACTTTACTCTCTTTTAATCTTTTGTCACTGTATGCAGACTGAGTGGGATGGTTTAATTTCCCATTTCACAATATATTTCAGACTATATAAAACAAGAAAGAGTACTATTTGATGCCAAAAACAACTGTAGCAAGAATCAAAATGAGAATGTGGCATCAAATATCCAGGCTTCCGGTAAAAAAAAAACACTTTATTGTAAGAAAAAAGTAAACACTTTCATGAACATATAGATCGCTTCATCAGGCTAACTTAATGCAACATCACTCCACAATTTAAAGCACTCAGTATCCATCAGTAGCTCTACATAATTAAACACATATATCTATTAAAAAGCACATTTATATAGTACAAGAATCATTAGAATTTTGAGTAAATAACGTAGTAAAAACGTAGTGACATTTAAGCGTTTCAAAGAACGTCCCTTAAAAGGTTTCAAGGAGGTGGCCCCATTAAGACCTGGTGGTTTATGTGCTTGTAGCATCAAAATCCATCTTTGTTCAACAGCCTCAGTAATATTCCTAACATTGCCACCACTAAAATTAGTATGAATGATCTCTATAGCCATGAATTTAAAATTATGGTCAGTACCAAAGCATAGCACATGTGCTAGTGCTTTATTTTCCTTACAATTCCTTATGTCCCTGCAATGTTCTAATATTCTGTCTTTAAAAGGACGATTAATCTTTCCCATGTAAAAAGTGTGGCATGTAGTACAAAAATATGCTAAATTAGTGGTCCTACAGTCTGCATAAAATCTAGGCTCTGTTTTAAAGCCATTGCTGGGATCCTTATAGAGAGCTCCATTATAAATATATTTACATGATGAGCAAGTTTTACATATGTATATGTACCTTTTTTATTAGGTAGTCTACTCTCTGTTAGTACAGATGTGTCTTCAATGATTTGTTCTTAAAAGTAAAGTGGGGAACCACATCTATGATGCCTTTCAATTTTTCTAGTGTTTAAAATATTCCAGTTCTCAACTATGTTGCAAAAGGGATCAATATTACTAGAAAGACACCGGGAACCTTACATGTCGACTTTTCTGCGGAATCTGTCACTGTGGAATCGGTGACAGCCACCTCCTTGTTGAAATAAGGTTTACATGTATTTTCTCTTTCAGCCCATGCTACTTCTGTACAAGAGTCAATCTCATATTCTATACAACTACTCTGTAGAAAATCAGATTTTAGGTCATTCAGGGCTGCCTGTAATTGATGGTTATTATGTAAACTTATAACTCTAATAACATTATCCTTTTCAACACATTACATGGGACATACTTCCCCTGTGTAGTAAATTGTTTTTGCAGACTGGTTTTCTATATAAATTTGTGTTAATTTTACTTAAATTAGCCTTATTGATCATCACATCCAAAAAATCAATGCAGTAAGAAGAATATTTATAAGTGAATCTTAAGAAATTAGTAGAATTCCCCAAAAACGTTATAAAACTTTCCAGTCTATCAGTAGTGTCACTCCATAACAAAAAAGGTCATCCACAAAGCGTACATACCATAACACATGTTTAGAAAAACCATTGGAAGACAACACACATTCTTTTTTCCCATTTGACAAGTGCTAGGTTGGCGTAGCTGTTGGCACATGCTGTGCCCATAGCCATGCCAACCCTCTGCACATAAAATTCATGGTTGAAAACAGACATTGTTTTCCAAAACAATTTCAAGTAATGTACACAACAAACTATGTCATTACTGTAAGATGGATGATCATTAAGAATCATTCTGATGTCTATGCCCCACTCATTTGGGATCACAGTAAACAGCGATTCAATATCTAGAGTTACCAACCAATA
>NC_056747.1:191388025-191410525 GCF_019279795.1 Protopterus annectens | reverse complement strand
GGTACTTCTCTAACTTAGGCACAAGCAAATGCTGATTGCAGTTCGTATTTTCAAGCAGTCTTTGTTCTAATTATCTATAGCTTCTGCAGCTGTGTATTTTCTCACAGCACAAGCGGAACTCCTTGTCTAAGTCTCATAACATTAATACAAGTGATATTGTTCTATTCATTATTTTCCTGGCAAGCAGAAATTATCTGCTTTCCTGTAAATTTCCAAAGCATAAGCAAAGATTATAGCTGCGCATATTTCATAACAATACAAGGTTAGAAAGCTTCAGGAATTCGTACAGATTTATGTAGTGTGAAATAGAATAAATGTGTTAACCCTTTTCAAGCCTTAAATGCAGTAAGCATATTACTAATACATACACTAATACATATTTTTCTGACATTTCCCCCCTTTTAATACTTTTATTCTACTTTCAAAATAAGCATAAACAGTTCTTTTTTCTTCCCCGAACCTCTTCCCACTTAGGATTTGCAGTTGAGAGTCATTCAGTTTAAACTTATGAAAGCATTTTCAATCTTTTAACAGTTCTTCAAACTCAGTACTTTGATATAAGGTTTCAGAAACTGACATGTGTATAAAGTCTTTAATCAGTCTTTTCATGCAGGGGATGCCACAGCAAACGCATACTTCCCAGTAGGAGCATTCCTACACAAATGGCAATCAGGATGTTCATTAGGATAGTACCCCACCCCCCAAACCATTTCTGGAAAAAGTCCGTCAGTGGGTTTGGTCCTGGTTTGGTCATGGCCGACACTTGCTGAATTACCTCAAGTTGATTGTCTATCTCGTGTTTATGGTCAGGAATATACGAACAGCACTCCTCCTGGATTAAAGCACAAGTACCACCTGTCGCCGCTAGGGTGAAGTTGAGAGCCATGCGGTTTTGAAGCACTACAGTTCTCATGGCATTCAGTTCATCAGTCACCAATTCGAGAGCGGAAAAAGTTGCATTGCTCATTACTTCGAGAAGTTTTGACAGTTTTCTCAGCTCCCAGATCGATTTCACTGCTCCATATGCTGGTAATATGCCTGCCCACGATATAGCACTACCACTCAAGTCCATGTGTGTCAGTCCATTGCCTATAGAATGATGTTTTTTCCAACGTGCATCGATTTGCCCCACTGGATTCACAGGTTTCTTGACTTCTCGCCCATTCTGAATTTTTCCTCGAGGCAAAACTACAGTGTGTCGTATGGCCGGAACCAGGTAACCCAAAAAACAACTGCCGGACCAATTCTCAGGTAACCACTTGTATGCCTTTCTGCCACATACAAAACAACAGTCCTCTACTTTAGTAGTAACTGTGCTATGAATATACACTTGCCCTGCATGAAACATGTTTCTATCAATTATAGACAGTTGTTTATAAAGAACAGAATTATGTTTTACTTCATTAATTGTTTTGTGCATCAATTCAAGAAATGAATCATAGTTTGTATTACAATAAGAACCTGCATTGTTAGCTTTAGTGCAACATTTATAAGGAACAGTCACATTGCAATTGCTCCAACCCACCTGAACAGTATCATTTTTATAAAAACACACAGTTCCCTTTTGTGGAACAGACAAGTGCAATGCTATCTTGTCTTGTGATGTAATGGTTGAAGTATCATAAATCAAGTTTTCCCAGGTCTCATTGACCCCTAGGGGGACTGTAGTCATTAATAACCCCCCGTATGCTGTCAGCAAAGTTGTGCAAATCCAGCAATTCGAAACATTGAAAGTCTCAGCATACACATATTTAATTGCCTGGTAAGTGTTGAAGTTTGGATGCCAGTCTGAGTAACGCTTCACGTTTTTTCAGTTCAGTTTGTGTGGCTGGAAAAAGGAATGGCCACAACAAAAAGATTATTGTCACTAGTACAGTTAACAGGATGATTATGCAATACTTCTGAGGAGGTTGTTCTGCATTCCTGTTTTTTCTGGATTCTGTCATTTTTGCTCTTGACATGTGACAAGATTTTTGTCCAGTTTAAAGTTCTTAACTAGTTTGCAGTGTGTCAGGTGGATCCACGAGGCACGCTCTGCGATCTTGACTGCAGTGGGTGTTGACAGAAGCACTTGATATGGACCTTCCCACTTTGGTGACGTCCAATTCTTCTTCTTTATTGTCTTCACCCAGATCCAGGTACCTGGAACCACTGCCACTTCTGATGGTCTGGTTTGTTCTTTATCTGAAACAGAATTTGACTTTATGGCTGACATAATTAAACACAACTTTCAGTATTGTTTTACAGTAGATGTTACTCAGATTTTCTGCTGACATGATTGGATTTCTGAAAAACATTTTGAGAAAAACAACCTGGCCTTGGTGGGCCCTAGCCCGTTACAAGCTTCTATTGTGTAGTTCTAATACATGTGTTACATTTCAAGGTACTTCTCTAACTTAGGCACAAGCAAATGCTGATTGCAGTTCGTATTTTCAAGCAGTCTTTGTTCTAATTATCTATAGCTTCTGCAGCTGTGTATTTTCTCACAGCACAAGCGGAACTCCTTATCTAAGTCTCATAACATTAATACAAGTGATATTGTTCTATTCATTATTTTCCTGACACAAGCAGAAATTATCTGCTTTCCTGTAAATTTCCAAAGCATAAGCAAAGATTATAGCTGCACATATTTCATGACAATACAAGGTTAGCTTCTGCAATTCATACAGATTTATGCAGTGTGAAATAGAATAAATGTGTTAACCCTTTTCAAGCCTTAAATGCACTAAGCATATTACTAATACATATTTTTCTGACAATAAACAATCCTACTTTGGTTTGTGATTTATTGATCTTTACTGTTAAGTGCAACTGCAAGCGATAATGAGCAGTAGTTACTGCGGGCCTTCGCATGAGACATAACGAAATTGCATCTTTTGTCTGACTTGCAGAACTTGTGCAGTCAGAACAACTTTACTGTACATACATTAGTATTTAGCTGTGTATTCTGATTTTTTTGTCATAGAAGTTGATTTAAGTTCTCTTTGAATTCTGTGGTTTCTGATTTTGATTATTCTTTTTTTTTTTTACAATATTTTATTCATTTAAAGCTGAATATGGATTCCTTAAATGATCATGCAGTTAATGATTTGCTAATGCGCAAATATCTTGTAAAGTGTAATAAATGCTCTGCATATTTAAATACAACAGCTGATAACATATTTAAAGGTAACAGCTTGTGATCTGTGTTCCTCATGTCAAAAGTTGGATAATTTGCGTATCATTGTTAGAAGTAAGTCTAGACTTGATGGTTGCTCTTGTGCAATTGGCACGGCTTGGAAAACGGTTTCATGCATTGACTGGACTGGTAAGATAAATAATGTTAGGCAAAGAACAAATAGAACACATTTAGGAAATGATGCATCTATTGTCTGTAAAGATCATTCAACCCCTATAAAACAAGATAATGCCCCTGACAACTTTGGAATTCTGGATGCAAGTATTCATCAGTCTGAGGATCTGGATTGTTTAGAAAGAAACAAAAAAAGAAAGGAGGTTCACAACAAATAACGAGGAAGAAATTTTTATTTATTTTTATTTTACATTTCTTTACCGGGATGGTCCGACTGGGACAGTACGCATTTTCAGCAGAGGCCCAGGGAGAAAAGCTCCAGTCTAAGCTTACATACAAATTATCACAGTAAGTAATAGAAATGATAAACAAAATTGACAAAAAGAGTGAACACATTTACAGGATAAAAATATAAAAAAAATATATGCATAGTATCAAATAGAACAAGACTTTAAACACTTGAGTATAGACAAATATATGGTTAAATTTATATATGTGGAGGAACATAACATTAGTTAGGAAATTAAGCAGGGAGAATCACTTGGGCAAAGTAGTGCATAGTTAGTAATACTTCTGTAGTGAGAGTTGCAGCTAAGAACGTAACTTACTTCTAGAGAAGTAGTATTGTTAGAAGGGATATGTTATTAGTTAGTACATACAGCCAAATTGTATGAGTTAATTAACCTGGAGTGATACATGTGCAAAACCAGGATTCAAATAAGTGTCTTGTGAGAGATATTTTGAAATGATTGATTGCTTATGCATCTAATACTATGTGGAAAGGTATTCCAATTTTTAGCAACAAAGTTAGAGTAAAGATAGTTGCCTGCTGTATTGGATACGTTGGTTACTTGGAGTAAGTTTTTGTTAGATGATTGAAGAGTACGAATGTTAGAGTAGCATTTTAGATTTTTTAGGGAAGGTACATTGTCAGGACTGTGCATTATTTTGTGAGCCATTATTAATTGGTTATAGTTCATAAGATGAGGTAGTTCCAACCAAGACCGATTTTTTTTAGGCATTGACAGTGCTTGGTTAACTGTATGGAATCTGTTGCAAATTTGGCAATCTTATTATAACATGATTCTGATTTACTTCTGACTTTTTGAGGTTGGTAAGTATGGGGGATGCATATAAGAGTGAGGAGAGAATGCAAGTTCTACCTATGGCTATTCTTGCAGTGTCTGTTGTTTTTTTTTTCTATACATCATTCCCATTTTCTTGTGAATCTTTTTGATTGAAAGAAACTGAATGTTTCTAACGAGAATATGTACTAAAAAGGACACTGCCTTGTTACGTAACACACAGGTTACAGTGTGTGATATTTTTCTATCAGAAAACCTTCAGTCTACAGAAAAGGGCATCTTTCCAAAAGAGAAGGTAGAAAAGAGGTAAGGGACAGGTGAAAAGGAAGAAATTAAAATTGAACTTGGAAGGATTGAAGAACATTACTGTAAGAGAAAAGGAGACAGCTGTTGACTACATGACTCAAGCTGTGGATTTGCAATGCCAGCTGGATGAGAGTTTAATACACAATGAAAACAGTGGGATTGATAAGACTAATGGTGAAGCGCTATCCTTTGTAACAATTGATAGAGCAGATATTACTGTATTAGAGGTTGAAGATCTGCAGAACTGGTCAACAAAGCTATTCTTGTAATTGGAGATTTAATTATTAGAGGAACAGATACCTGTATTTGCAGAAAATATAATGAACATTGAATAGCGTTATGCTTGCTAGGATCAAAAATAGAATATGTGAGACAAGCCTTGGAATGTCTTAATGGAAGGAAGTACATAGCTGTTTTTAGTCATGTCGGTACAAATGATCTCATCCGCAAGGATTCTCTGTTAGTAGGGAGCTGCCAGCCCTCTTAGTATAGCTTGTACTGGTGTTAGGACATATTTTTCACAAATCACCTATAGAAAGGATTATCAGGTCACAGTGAATGAAGATTTTTTGAGTAAATAGCTACATGGAGAGTGTGTCCAGTTTTAAAAAAATGGAAATGTGTAGATCATCCAAGTACATTCTCACATGATTGATGTTATTGTTTGTGAAACATGGTTAAATAACAATGACTGGAATTCAGTTTGGTCAGTATTTAAATGTTTTTACTATACAAAACATTCTAAGAAAAAATCAGGTGGGGGTGTTATGATAGGGATCAAAGATAGTTATGAGACCTGTGATTATTACATGTGCAGTGATAACACCAATACTATAGACTGTGTGACTGTGACAATAAAGACAACGCTGGAACATATAACAATTGGAGTGTATAGACCACCAAAGTTAAGTGCAGATGACCTAGAGGAATTCATACATTTTTTGCATGAAACACAGGAGAGAAGAATATTAGCTGGGCACTTAAATTTAACAGAAACAGACTTGGAATAATGATTCAACAACATTAGTAAGGAAATTATTCACAATGTATTTTCAGGAGCAACAGTTGCTTCAGACTGTGTATTAAAAAAAAAAACAAAAACTACCAGGGGACAGAACATACTAGACATTGTGTTCCTAAAGAAATTATTATTTCAAGTCAAGTTTTACCACCATTTATGTGCAGTGATCATGGGGTTATAAAGATTAATTTGTTGCTAGATAATTCTGCCAAAGTGAAATCTAAACCAATGCACAGAAGGTTAATTGCAGATAATACTTCAACAACCTGATAACACAAACATCCTCTTAGAAGTACCTGTTAAAGCATATTTGCTATATGCTATATGTCCCTTCTTCAGAGTCTGTGGTTCTTAGTGAATGTAGTCTATGTTGACTCCTTCCCAGGACTTGGCCTTCCTAGGCTGCAGGTTAAACACTCCTCTTATGCTGATTTTCCTTCCACAAGACAAAGGTCCAGCCTCCATGTACTGTTAGTCCCTGCTTTCTTCTTCAGTTCTGCCTTGCAAGGAAAATTCTCAGAGCTCTGGTGTTTATGGTTGCTTCCATCCCAGTGACTCTTTTTGCAGAACTGCATATAAGAAACATCCAGTTGTATGTAAAATCTCTGTGGTCTTGACATTGTCACCCTTTGGACACTCCAATCCCATTAGTTCCTTTTTTGAAAAGTGTGTTATAGTAGTGGATCACTCAGGTACAGCTTAATCCAGGGCTTCATTCAGATAAACGGTTCCCAATCAAGAATTGCACACAGATGCTTCATACCTGCCCTGGAGTGCATGGACAAGCTCCTTAAATGTTTAAGGTGTACCCCAAAACAGACAAAGGAGCACATCCTTGTGAAGGAAATTAAGGCACTTATTTGGGGCTTGTAGATTTTTTCACACTCGTGAATTCCAGGTCCCCCCAGGATCTTCACAGGCAGTACAACTGCCATGTGGTATAGAAACAAGCTGGGGGGGGGGTCTTATTAGCGTATAAGGCCAGCTTATAAAAGCAAATCTGTCCCTACAAGCAATCTACCTTCCCTCACAGGCTACTCTCTTTGGCAGATTTTCCAAGCAGAGATGTGGAAGACCCAAAGGAATGGATGCTGAACAGGGAGATCCTCCTAGACACATAGTCCTTAAATGGGGGTATTCCTAAGACTTGTTTGTATCTATTCACAACAAGCAGCTCAGGCTGTTTTCCTCCAGGATTCCTTTTTCCCAAGCCTGGAGGATGGATGCCATGTCCTTTCCTTGGGTAGAGAAGTTTCTTTGCCTTCCCTATGAAGGCTGTGTTAAAGATACAGAGGAAGAAAGCAAAAAATCGTGCTGGTTACTCCCTATTGGCCCAGACAGCCCTGATTCCCCCTTCTCCATCATCTGTCCAGAGGTCAACAACACATGCTGCCCTACAGAGTGGGCCTCCTCACACACAACAGGGATATGTCCTCCTGTTCTCATGTTGCAGTATTCTCACTTGTGGGATCCTCTGCCTCAGGTGACCCGAACATCCTGCTCCTATGCAAAAGCTTAAGCCTGGTTGCTGTAAGATGCATGGTACATCACACGCAGGGCCGTAAACGTGAAGTCTGCACACACAGACCTCAGAACATCTGTGCCACAATCGAACGTCAGCTTGCCCGCTTCACTCCACAGTACAGAAGATGTCTTCAGATAAGTACCCCGTTGGGGAATTTTTTTTTATTTTTTTTTTTGCTTGGGCTTAGGTTGCTGCTGTTCTTTATATAGCCAATGTCATCTAGAAAGGGGGAAATGCAAGTCTGGCTGCTATATTCTGCACAAGGATTCCCATGAACTGTGTTCTGCTTAGGCCAATCCCACGACTATACAGACCTGTAGCATTTGTCAATCATTCGTCCTGAAAACCTTATGCAGTCACTTGGCAGCCCTGAAACTATTTGTTAAAAACCAATGACTCAAGCGTTTAGCCCTAGGCATGGAACCTGAATAAGCTATTGAGGTGGAGCCGCCTAAAAAGAAGGCCAAGGTTTCAAGGCCTACTATTACTCCCCCTCCGGACGTCCCACCAGCTAACTCTCTAGGGGCTAAGGGACGTCTGGATGAACTGGCAACTTCAGTGTGTACCTTGATGGAAGCTGTCCTTGAATCTCCAACTGGCACGTCCATGGAGGTTACTGTGTCGTCTGCTCCTGCTGATGTTGCGGTGGAACCAGGCTTCTCTGGATGGCTGCTTACGATGACAGCACTAGGCTGCACTCCCACAAGCTTGACGCCTGATCCTTGGCCTTCTTCACAAACAGCCACTAAGACGACTACTCTAAAAAGGAAACACAAAACAAAACATATGTCTTCCACTACTAAAGAGCAGCCAGAGTGGCAAACCTTTTCCCAGTCCTTGGCTCAGGCCTCTATGGCTCTCAGGCCCACAGCTTCACTTGCCTTGCCTACCCTCCGCCCTAGGCCAGCTTCAGTTACCTCTGTTCAACCTGCCCACATCCAGGAAGAAGATTCTTCCTCCTCTGATGATGATGAATCTCTTGCATACACCTCCCAAATAGCTTCTCCCCTAGAGTACTGTTCCCCAGATGAGGACTCCTTGGTCAGAGACTCCCACCTGTAGATATTACCTTTGGAGAAACAATCTCCAAAATGGAGTACTTCAAGTGGGATGCCACTCAAATGACTGAGGTGCAAAATAGATATTTTGAACTCCTACAGATGGAGTCCCCCTCTCCCTCTGCTATTAACCCTGTAATTCCAGCCTTCCTGGATGCATTTGCTTCAGCATCCAAGACCCCCTGAATCACAGCCTCCAGCTCCTAAAAGACCACATAGGTTTTACAAAAGTGCCTGATTATCACAAGTACCTCATTAAACCACCCATGGTGGACCCAGCTGTTATTGTAGTGGCTCCAGACAGACAGTTCAGGCACATCCTATCCTCATCCCTTCTGCCATCCAACAAAGACAGTTAAGGTCATGGACAGACTGGGGTAAAAAGATTTATACTACTTCCACCCTGGCCGTTAGTCATGAATTATCAGATTCACATGGTTGAATATGCCTTTGTTCTCCCAGGCAACTTCCATGTTTTTTCCTTTCCTGATTCGCCTACTAAACCTCAGGTGGTATCTAAGCTCTCCTTAACAGCACAAGTTGCCAGGCATTCTATAAAATGCAGCTGTGATGTTGTTGGCTTCAGCCAGATCTGCTGCCTCAGCTTCTGTACTGCACAGATATTCCTAGCTCAGATTACAGCCACTCCATGATGATTTTAAAAATAAAATCTTGGATGCACCTTTAGACAAATTCCTGTTTGGCAAAGTCTGCAGAACTATTTAAAAAACCTACAGGAAAAAAGCAAGGAACTCTAGGACTTCGAACATTTATTGGTCTCACCAGTTCCAAAGTTCTATAGAAACTACCCCGCTAAACCCTCATTTGTCTGGAGGGCTCCTCCCCCTTCCTCCTGAAAACACAGGAAAGGGTCTAGAAAAACAGCATCCCCCAGGAATGCCTCTGCATAGCCCAACCCCAGGAAGCCCTTTCAAGATAGCCCCACCAATGTGAGACTGCCTAAGTCACCTTCCTCTCTCCCACCCGCCTCTCTCACTGTCTACCCATCTGGCAAGAAATCACTTCAGACTGCTAGGTCTTATCCATCATGGAAAAAGGGTACTTTATGACTTGGCAGGAAAAACCCCAACCACAAGGCATACCCTTTCCTCCCAAAAACCAGCTCCACCTAATACCCCAGATCATCCTACATCTGCTTTCACAGAGAACCATAAAAAGGGTCCCCAAAGACCAAGAAGGACTGGGATTCTATTCTAGGTTTTTTCTGGTCCCCAAAAAGGATGGCCCTTGGAGGCCCATCTTGGATCTGTCCCTGTAAAACCCTTTACTGCAGGTTCCATCCTTCCACATGCTATCCCTTCAAACACTTACCCAGTGCGGTTGTGGCCACTTTGGACTTGAAGGCATACCTCCATATCCCCATCCACCCCCACTACAGGAGGGTTTTACACTTTGCTATGCCATCATCACATTTTCAGTTTGCTCCCTTGCCCTTTTGTACATCTGCTGCACCAGGGGTCTTCACAAAGTATCTCACCCCAGCATTAGCCTACTGCAGAACAAAAGGCATTCAAATCTACCCGTACCTGGACGACCACCTCATTCTAGCAGAAGAGGTAAGTACTCTCAGGGTTGACTTAAAATTCACTATTTCCCTTCTCCAGCGTCTAGGGATTACTCTCTATCTGTCAAAATCCCCTCTTACTCCAACCCAAAACCAAATCTTTTTGGGTTGCAGAATACAGACAGTCCTGATGAAGGCTTTACTTCCTCAAGACAAAATCTCCTCCCTCAGCAGTTTCTTCCAGGAGTTGCTTCTTGTCAATCGCATCTCGGCTAGGCAATTCCTTCGGCTTCTAGGCCTCATGGCAGCTACTTTTCCTTTCTTGCCCTGCCCAGGCTACACATGAAGTTCCAGTGGTACTTGAAAGATATCTGCTCCCAACACAATCACCCCTTGGAATTCCAGGTGGCCTTCCTACCCTGCCTAAAGACAGAGTTGAGGTAGTGGATCATAAACCAGAATCCAGGCCTCCCCCTCCAACCCCCCAAACCAGTGCGGTTCATGCACACAGATGCCTCAGATGCTGGAGGGATAGATTCATCACCCAAAGACTCCCTATGCTGTGGAATAAAATCCCGGTATATGTGAGGCAGAGCACCTCGCTGGCCTTGTTCAAGAGAAATCTTGACCAATGGATGGGAGATCGCAGATATACCCCAGGGATTACCTCAGTGTCACTGCTCAACAGAGGCACAGCAAAATAATGGGTATAGTTCCCCATACTAAAGGGGTGGCGTAAGCCACAAAACTATGGGCTAGGCTTGTAAATGCCCTCAGGCAGATAGCCTAGTATGAACCTATGAACCTACTATGAATGGTCTCAAGTTTCAGGCTCAATGGGAGCCCTTGCTCCAGAAAAAGTGCATCAGTGTGAGGGAAATGACTGCTCTTCTAGCCCTAAAGACCTTCCTTCTTGTGATACAGGTAGCCCCCCTCCAAATCTTCACAGACAACACAGCTGTGATGTGATACAGCAACAAGCAGGGGAGGACCAGATCCTACTTACTGTGCAGGCTTGCAACACAGGCATGGGAGCTGGCCACCCAGTACAATATCACACTGCAGGCAGTGTACATTCCATCTCAAGACAACTATCAGGCAGATCCCCTCAGCAGATCTTTCTCTTAACATCACAATTGGATGTTGCACAGAGATGTGTTCTCTGATGTTGTCCACCAGTGGGGCACCCCACAGGTAGATCTGTTTGCCTCTCCTCAGAACAGACAACTTCAGCCTTTCTGCTCCAGAATCCCCTCCCCACTAGCTTGGAGAGTGGATGTCTCTTTGATTTCTTGGAAGGGGGTGTTCCTTTATGCCTCCCCCCCTTCCCCCTCATTCAGAAGGTCCTGTTAAAAATCCAGAAGGACAAGCCAAAAACCTTACTAGTGATTGGTCAAGGCAGTATTGGTTCCCCTTCTATCTCTTGCCAAGGGCAATCACCACAAGTTGCCTCACAAGGTGGACCTACTCACAACAGAAGGGATCCCTCATTCGCCCACTCCATAAACTCCTGATCCCTTTCAGACACCTTTATTCATAGGACATGCTTTCTATACTGCAGGAGGCCAGGAAACCCACTACCGGGAGATCCTTTGTTTCAAAGTGGAAAAGGTTTTCTAGTTGGTGTCTACAAAGGCACCTAGATTCCTTCAAATCAGATGTCCTAGTCCTAGCCTGTGTGTGTGAGCTTCTTAAATCAGAACATTCATACTTTTCAGTGAAAGTACACATCTGCCATGTCAGCCTGCTTACCTATAAGACCCACTACTGCTGCTTTATAGGTTGGAAGTCCGACTTTTTCTGAAGGGGGTCCTCCATATCAGACTACCTAGAAAACCAAGCCACCCTCCTTGGTATTTGAACTGTGTGCTGGAAAAACTTACCACTGCCCCTTTTGAACCTGCAACCCCTGCTTTACAAATGTGTACCTGGAAGACTGTCTTGTTAGTAGCTCTTACTTCAGCTAGAAGAAAATCTGAATTGCAAGCACTTGTGACCTCTCCACCCTATACTGTCTTCCACAAAGACAGGGTATCTATCTCCGTACCAACCCCTCCTTCATGCCCAAAGTGGTCAATGAACACCCCCTCAACCAGTCTGTTCACTTACCCACCTTTTTCCCTTCGCCACAAAATGGCAGAGTGTTTTACTCCCTTGATGTCCACAGGCAACTAAGATTTTATCCAGACAAGACTAAGAACATTAGAAGGTCCAATTAGCTCTTTGAATCTTTGCTCCCCAGGGCCCTGGAGAAAGCTGTATCCAAACAGACTGTATCCTCCTGGATACGCAAGACTGTTTCCTTCTTTTACTCTTTCCATGGTAAGGACTTAGCCCACTCAGGGAAATGTGCATTCTACTAGACCTCTGGCCTCTTCTGGGGCTTTTCTTCAAGGGCCTGGATATGGCTACCATTCTAGAGGCAGTCACATAGTCCTCTGTACATGCCTTCACCAAGCATTACAAGTTGGGACAGCATCTCCAGACCAGAGCAGGATTTGCAAGGGCCATCCTCCACGATTTCTTGGTAACTGCTACCGCTTCCTCCACCCTTTCTTCTACTTGAGCTGTGGTACTCTACCACAAGTGAGAATACTGCAACATGAGAATAAAGACTTAGATTAGTTGTGCAAAATCTTGCCATAACCATAGATGTCCTTCTCTTCCATGTTGCAGTATTACTGCCCTCCCTCCTGTCCCCCTTCATGATATTTTCCTTCTGGATGGCATCACTCTTGTTCTCTTTAAACTGTTGTCTGACTAGGCAGGCAGTTTTGAGGTCTGTGCATGCAAACGTCTCATTTATGTTCCATGGTTCATGGCCCTGAGTGTGATGTCCCATGCATCTTACAGCAACCAGGCTTAATGAGGCAGAGGATCCCACAAGTGAGAGAGCTGCAATATGGAAGAGAAGGATATCTATGGTTATGGTAAGATTTTCCACAACTAATCTTTCTGCATCATCCCCAACCTTCTGTGTCTCAGCCTGTCAGTGTTAATGATAAAATTGGGATCCCTTTTTGACACCAATTTTCTGAGTACATGCTAGAGGTTCTCACTGGCAGGTTCTTTTTCTGGAGGCTGGATTCTTTGTCAGCTGTCTCAAAAAGATTGACCAAACTGCAGTCTCTCATTTTAAAAGTTCTGCACAGTGCTCCATAGGGAGACGAGCCTTAAGACTATCCCTAAGGTTGTTTCTGCCTTTTTTTGTCTTAGCCCACAAAGTGGGGTAGAAGAAAGGCAATACTTGCTGGATCTGAAGTAGGAGATTCATTTGTCTGCAACCTGTGGGTTATGGATCCGATATCAGATCCGAACCGGCATGGTTTATCCAGCTATGGATCTGAGCTCCTAGCTCCTCCCCTCACCCATAATGCCCTGCTCTCCCTACATGACCTCAGATCTAGTTTGCCGCGCTGGTAACCAGTTGGATCGTCTTGAGCTCTTCAGCTAAGTGTTTCTAAAACTCTTAAAAAGTTTCAGATTACTTTCTTTCTTTTAGTTAATTCTGTGTGATTGTGTTAGGTTTCCTTTAGGTTTTTGATAGTTTTGGGTTAAAATTTTACCTCTAAAATTTTATCTTTAATTCCCTCCCCTCGCTGGTTCGGAGTTTTGTTTGAGTGTGTTGTATTGGGGCCTTGTGTGCATGCTAGTTTAGCACTAATTACTTGTTTTTTTCTTTTTGGTTAAAAAAAAAAAAAAAAACTTTAGTTATGTCAGAAGCCCCAAAGGCAATTTTTTCGAAGTGCTCCGAGTGTGGCCATAAGCTTTCCCCTGCTGATGGCCACACTCTGTGCGTTCGATGCCTTGGGGTTGAACACCTCACTTCTGGATGTTCCATTTGTGCAGGGTTCAACCCCAGGGCATTGAAGGAGCGGAGGTCGAAGCTGGTCCTGGCGGGACTTCTGCCCCCGGACTCGGCTTCGGCCTCCGCTCCCGTGGTGGGTACTGTTGCTACAGTCCCCTCCTTGCCTGCTCCCCCTCCTCCACCTGGGACTCAACCTCCCGCTGCTGGGTTGGAGGAGAGGGAGGCCAGAAAAAAGGACTGGAGAGAGAAGCACCACAAGCGGTGGGCCGAGACCTCTGTTTCGGCCCCGCCAGCTAAGCGGGCTTCTCCTCCGGCCTCCTTGGCTGCTGGCTCCCCCCCCCCCCTCGGCTCCGGTCCCCGTGCTTTTCACCGGGGCCTGAGGAGGAGGAGACCCGATCTCCCTCCGTCGAGGCTATCGAGGCAGCACTCAAGGCCTACCTCGGTAGCCTCTTCGAGGTCGACATATAGCCTTTCCGACACCGATCTAGACCGGATGATGAGAAGGTTCATCCAGGCCCAGATGCAGATGGGAGTGCTCCTGCCTCCCCCCCTCTGGGGGGGAGCTCTACCCCATTTTTCAAGCCCATAGCTCCTTCTCCGACCCGCTACCCGGGTTCGGAGCATTCGGAGCCGGGCAGCTTAGGAGCCGGGGGTGGGTCGGCGCCGATAGTACTAGGTACTTCGGATCCGACCCTGCCCTCAAGTGTTTCGGATCAGACCTCTCGGAGCCTGGCTCTGAGCTTCGGATCCGGGGGACTCAGTGTGCCTTTGGCGCCGGCTGTGTCGGAGCGCACTGGTCCCTCGGATCCGAGTGTCTCGGCACCGGTTCCGATCCACTCTTCGGATCCGAGGGGGAGCCGACTTTTGGATCCTTTGATCGAGGCTGGCTCCCCTTCGGCTTTTGATGTAGTGGAGAGGGCTCTGTTGAAGGCTTCCGGACCCCCGGCACTTGCTTCGGCTCCGTCCCGCACTCCATCTGCACTGGGTCAGGCTTCCGCCATCCGGCCACTGGGACAGCCCGCTTCAATGCCCCAAGCTGTTCCATTGGAACAAGACACTGCTTGCGAGGGCTCCTCGGACAGCCCCCCCCCCGAGGAAGCACCTCGCACACGCGTAAAAGGAGGCACATAGACTCCCTGAGTCTTTAACTGAAGACACGGATTTGGAGGAAGGGGAAGGCTCCCCAAGATCACCCCCCGAGGATGTCTCCTTTGGAGACATCATGGAAATGCTTCACATAAGGGGTGGGTGGTCTGCCCCTAAGTCTTCCTCGGACGAGTCCGTGTTCTTGGAGGCATTCGAAGTGGGCCCGTCTACCTCTTGGGTGTCCCCTCCTGTCGACCCCCTGGTGGACCTTATTACCACCAGGGCGTGGAAGGAACCGGACACCGTGGAGCCAATCCCCAAAAGGCCAGACAGAATCCTTAGCCCCCCTGCAGACCATGCCCACTGGAGTAAGGGACCTCCGGTAGATGCCATGTTGACGGCAGCAGCCACCAAGAGGGAACTTGCCCAGGAGAGTCCCTCAGTCCATCTTCCGAGCAAGGAGTCTCGGATGATGGACCGCTTGGGGAAGCGAATGTTTAGTTCAGCGACCTTCTCGGTGAGGGCGCTCAACTATCTGGCACATGTTATCAGGATGCAGCGCGATCTTATTAAAGAATACGCTGCATCCCCCCCAGAGTCCATGTCGGAGGAGGACAAACTTTTGCACTCCACCCGTATGGCCACTCTTCGGTCCGTGACGAATACCTCTATGCGGTTGCTGTCCCATGCTACTGAGGGAGCCGCTAGAGCTGCAGGAGTAGGCCTAGTCACTAGATGCCAGGCCTGGCTCCGCCATTGCGATTTCACGGAGCCCTTCAAGGCATCTTTCGCGAACGCCCCCTTCGATGGTTCTGCCCTTTTTGGCAAAATGGTTCGCGACACCTTGACCCAGAGCGAGAAGGACAGGAAGACGCTGTCTGCCGTCGGAATCCGCTTCTCTGTGCCCCAGAGGTCCTACTCTAGGAACCAAAAGGGCCAGAAGAAGATGCGGTTCCGGAAGTTGCAGCAATCCCAACCAGCTCCGGACAACCAGTCCTTCCGTGGCAGAGGAGAACAGAGAGGATGCCGCCTAGCGGCATGGGAGTCCATAACATCAGACCGCTGGGTCCTCCGCATTATATCCAGAGGATACAAGATCCCCTTTCATCATGTCCCAAAGCTAAAATCCCTCCCCGACGTTCCACCCAGTCAGTGGGAGGCCGCTTCAGCAGAAATTGGCCATCTGCTGAGGAAAAGAGCCATCCAGCCCGTCCCCCCAGACCAGATCGGATCAGGGTTCTACTCCAGGTTCTTTTTAGTGCCAAAAACGACGGGGGACCAAAGACCAATTTTAGACCTGTCCCTATTAAACCTGTCAGTTCCCAAGGAAAAGTTCCAGATGGTCACTTTGCAATCCATCCTCACCCTCCTGGGAGAGAATCACTGGATGTGCTCTATAGACCTCAAGGATGCGTACTACCACATACTGATGGACAGACATTCCAGGAGGTTTCTTTGCTTCCGGCTGGGAGCCAGTCACTACCAGTTCAGGGTCCTTCCCTTTGGTCTCACCACAGCCCCCAGGGTGTTCACCAAAGTATTAGCAGTGGTTGCGGCCCACCTGAGGCTTCAGGGGGTGCAGGTCTTTCCGTACCTGGACGACTGGCTTCTCACCGCCCCAACAAGGCATCTACTATCCTTGGCGCGAGACTCCTTTCTTCATCTAGCTCCCTCCCTGGGCATCACGATAAACGTAGCAAAATCCAACCTGGCCCCTACTCAGTTGATAGAATTTATAGGTGCCAGGTTAGACACGAGGGAGCTAAGAGCCTTTCTCACAGCCGACAGAGTTCGGAATCTGCGACTCCAGGTGCGGGCCATCCTCCACTCCAGTTCAGTTCGGCGGAATTGGTCCTGAGGGCTCTAGGGTCCATGGCGGCAGCGATATCTCTTCTTCCACTCGCCAGGTTCAACATGCCGGTCCTTCAGTGGACACTTCAAGTTCAGTGGTCTTACCTTGCTCTCCCTCTGCATCATCCCATTGTGATCAGCAAGGCTTGCAAGCAGTCTCTCTTGTGGTGGCTCCATTCTCAGGATCTCCACGGAGGCTGCCCCTTTTGTGCTTCTCCCCCTCTCGCCACGGTGACCACGGACGCCTCCCGCCTCGGGTGGGGGGGGGTTTGCAGGCCGGATGGTCCAAGGCACGTGGAACGACTCAGAGACCTCCCTGCATATCAATGTTCTAGAGATGAGAGCAGTGCTCTTGGCGTTGCGAGCACTTCAGGCCTTTCTTCCCCTGGGAACAATTGCGATACAGTCAGACATGTCGGTGGTCTGGTACATCAACAAACAGGGGGGAACCAGGTCTTATCCTTTATGTCGAGAAGCCATGAGAGTGTGGGAATGGGCGATCTCCACCAACCGCTTTCTCATCGCAACGCATATTCCGGGTCGGTCCAACATCCTTGCGGACAAGCTCAGTCGCACCATTCTCTCCCCGTATGAGTGGTCTCTCAATGCTCAAGTAGCGAAACGTATCTTCGCACAGTGGGGAACTCCTTGTTGCGATCTCTTTGCATCTCCCTTAAACACCAAGTGCGACAGTTTTTTCGCTCTAATCCCTCCTCCAGGGGATTCCCCGAGAGACGCTCTGGTGCATGCTTGGCCTCCCGGTCTTCTTTACGCTTACCCCCTTTGCCTCTGATGCTCCAGGTTCTTCAGAAAGCCTCTCGGTTGGGGTGCAGAATGATCCTCATTGCCCCATTCTGGCCTCGACAGATCTGGTTCCCTTACCTAAGGTCTCACTCGGTGAATCCACCTTGGATTCTAGATCCCATTCCGGATCTGATATCACACCCATCGAACCTACTAACTCCGAATCTGGACAACCTGAAGCTAACTGCTTGGCTGCTCCAGTTCCACTCCTAATTAGGACTCCCGGTATCTCGTCCCCCATTAAGGCCATCCTGGTAGTGGCTCATAAACCATCTACCAGAAAAGTTTACCGCAGTAAATGGAAACGATTCTCCATTTGGGTGGAGCGACAGGGTCTAGATCCCTTCACGGTTCCCCTTCCTCTGGTGCTAGACTTCCTTACCACTCTTTTTAATGATGGTGCCAGTAGTTCCACGGTCAAAGTGCAGCTTGCGGCCATTTCTCACTATCATGTTGGTCATGACTCTGGACCGCTTATGTCTGCCAAATTATGTAAAATCTTCCTAAAAGGCACCTTTCTCCTTAGACCCCCTGTCAAGCAAGTGGTTCCACCATGGGATCTTTCCTTGGTTCTTCAGGCCTTGACCGCTCCCCCCTTCGAGCCTGCGGCCACAGTAGATCTTAAATTCTTATCCCTCAAGACTGCTTTTTTAGTAGCCATTACTTCGGCCAAAAGAGTTTCGGAACTTCAAGCCTTATCCATGAAGCCGCCTTACTTGGTCTTCCATCCGGACCGCGTATACCTCAGGACCAATCCCTCCTTTCTTCCTAAGGTAACTTCGGAAGCAAACATTAATCAGTCCATCAACCTCCCTGTTTTCTTTCCTAAATATCAGAACAAGGGTGAATACAAGCTGCATTCCTAGGATGTTCACAGGCAGCTTCGTTTTTATCTTAACAGGACAGCTGGTCATAGGCAATCCAACCAATTGTTCATTTCCTTTGCCAAATTCAATCTGGGTAATCCAATTTCCAAAGTCTCCTTGTCACGCTGGATTTCGCAGTGTATTCTTTTAGCTTACCAAGCTTCTGGGAGGCCCGCACCGGAGGGAGTCCATGCCCATTCGACCCGGTCAGTTTCTACCTCAGCGGCCTTTAAAGCTAGGATTCCTCTGGATGACATTTGTTCAGCAGCCACTTGGGCGTCATCTCATACCTTTGTTTCTCATTACAAGCTGGATATCACATCTAGAGGTAGAGCATCCTTTGGCTCCGCGGTGCTCCGGAATATCCTTCCATGACGGCCACCCAAGATTCAGGTAGCTGGGGACTCTGTCCCACAGGTTGCAGACAAATGAATCTCCTACTTCAGATTTAGAAGTTATGTACTTACCATAACGTTCCATCTGAGTAGGTGGATTCATTTATCTGCAACCATCCCGCCCTCCTATCCCCCTGGCCTTGTCAGTTTCCTGCATAGAATGTGTTACCCGTTTCTAGGGTATTTTGATACAGGGCAAACTCGATCTGAGGTCATGTAGGGAGAGCAGGGCATTATGGGTGAGGGGAGGAGCTAGGAGCTCGGATCCATAGCTGGATAAACCATGCCGGTTCGGATCCGATATCGGATCCATAACCCACAGGTTGCAGACAAATGAATCCACCTACTCAGATGGAACGTTATGGTAAGTACATAACTTCTAATTATGCATGGGCAACTTTGTTGTTTTGCATCAGTGAAAAGGATGTCTGGTAGTTCACTTTCATGTTCTTTCCAGGCAAGAAGATAGGCCATTTTCCAACTAAAAAAAAAAATAAAAAAAATAAACATTATGTAAGTGGCTGGTTAGATACCTGCATTACTTTTTGTGAGATAAATGGAAAAGCCCTAAAGGGTCCAGTTAGACTCCATTTTACCAGGGCAGCAACCATCACATCCACCTTTTGTAAAAATGTATCCAGAGCATCTGTGTGGCAGCCATGTTAGACATGTGTGTATACCTTTCCCAAACATATGCAGGATATTCAGTCCAAGAGTAAGGCAAGATTTGCTGTTGCAGTCCAACACGGCATGCTGTAGTAGCCACCACCTTGTGGGCTTCTGACTTATATCCGTCATACTGCAGAACTGATCCTTGACAGTGAACATAGTACAATTGTGAGAGCATATTCGGCTTCAGTTTAGATGTTCAGGCATTAGAATGTGCAGTGGTGTGTGCTCCTACTTTCTTGCTTATGAATGGGCTTAATTTTCACTACCTTGAGTACCTATGCTGTGAAAGATGGTAACCTATCAGTACGCTTGCAAATAAGTATATGATCATGCACTTTAAAAAGGCAGATGTTCGTTACTAGAGTAAATAAGCTTAGAGTTCCTGTCCATTCCTCACCATCATTAAGACGAAGCATGTCTAAAAAGGTGTTCAGTTTAGGTGATGGGGAGCTTTCCAATTACATACCCTTAGCTAAGGGAACTTTACTGTTATTTTAAAGAACTGAAAGTGATGGAGGTTGCTTTCTGTCTCATTCATACATCAGTCTGATGTCCTGGACTAGGAGATGAGTCCATGTCCACTCTAGGGATGTTGGGAAAGTCAGACTAGAAAGGCAGCCATCTGCTTGGGTAAAGTCTCACGGGTTAAGTAATGATACTGTAACAGCGCTGTTACTACACAGTCATCTGTTATGATGAGCGTAGTTACACAACTGTGCTTGGGACATCACTGTAACTGTATAGCTACCACTCATCTGCTCCCTAAAGAGGGAGTTATTGTATACTTGTGTATTGCACAGTTGTACTTTCTTATAGCAATGTTTTGTTTTACTAAGGACATTGCCTTGTTACATTTTCAAGTTTCTGAATGCCAGGAGTCTTGAGGAATTGAAGAAAGCTCCTAGGAATGTTAATTATGAGGCTTGTGTACAACCAGATTTCCATAAAACATCAACACGAGACCAACTTTAGTCTTTCCATGGACAGAGGCTGTGCTGAAAAAATCCTTATTTGTAAAAAGGAGAGAGAAGGTGGAGAAAACAGATGTTATGATTCACTTTTGTATTGATTTATCTTCAAAGATGTATCATGATGAATTTACACAGCTGTACTGTCCCCGTTCCCATATGCACAACAGTGACTCCGTAGTCATGAACTGCAATATGCGAGTGCCCCTTCAGCCTGGTCAAAAAGAGCTTTACCTAGAATTTTCTTCACAAACACAAATGCACAGTCATCTTCATAACTTCGGAGACTAACTCCATTATAATCCAAGTTTATGGATATCATTTGACATTGGGGTGTAAATATGTCTGCAGAAACTTCCTTATCCTGTAACGTCTGCCACATATAGTTGAAACCTGATCTCACACTATCAACTGATTTATGGTGATCCACATGTCACAGAGGTTTAACACGGTTGGTATTAATTGGCTGAAGTGACTGAGTTGTAGTGATAGTTTGCATGAATCACTTTGTGACTGCCTTCATTTACTACGCTGCCTTCTTAGATTTCCAAGTGTTTTATTAGTCATTGAATTCAAGAGTTTTATTGTTCTGCCATTTTTTGGGTCTATATTAAAAGACCGAAGAGGTGTTTCAGCAAACACCTCTTGGTCGACATGTAATGAGCGAACGCACTAAAGCATGAATGCTCAAAACAGCGGTTTCTTTCCCTGGAAAAGAAACCGCTAGCACAGAGACACACACACACACACACACACACACACACACACACACACACTTTAAACATGACGTGGGGGTCTGTGTCCCCCACACCCCCCCTAACTAAATATACCAACTCCGAGATCGCACTACAGTGAGGAAAGGGGCAAACACACGGGGATGGCCAAGAGATTTCTTTCCCAGGGGAAGAAATTGCTGTTTTGAGCATTCGCTCATTATGTCGACCAAGAGGTATTTGCTGAAACACCTCTTCAGTCTTTTAATATAGACCCCATTTTTTTAGTCTTATCAGTACAAAATAGATTTAGAAAATTTAAATTGTTTGGTGAAAGTAAAGTACAGCTGGATTCCACTGTAAAGCAGAGCTTTGCCTTTTAATATTAAATATATTATGCATAGTTGTCGTACTTCTTCAGGTCTGTAATAATGCTGTTTGTTCTTTTGCAGTGGACAGATGGAGCACCTCCTGTACAGTTCCAGGCTCAAAATGGACCCACCACAAGTTTAGCCAGCCTACTATGAACAGACTGTTTATACAGACATATTGTTGGTCTGCCTCTCTCATCACTTGTGAACTGGCGGTGGTGCATCATTTACAGATCAGTGTGTCTGGAATTCGTGATGCAAAATCCCTTTTTACATCTTGAAACACCCAGGCGATAATTGAGCAGTGCTGCGTGCTTGCTGTCTGAGCTGAACACTGATCAGTTGATGGACTTGGACATTGATCGCTGTTTTAATTTAAAGGAACCAGCTGGATGCCCGTAGGTCAGGCGGGTTGGGGGCTTTTGTTGAATCCTAAAGATGACAGAGTAAAAAACACGCGCCACTCCAGCCTGGAATGGAGGTTACTGCAGTATGCAGGGGAAACAGACGAACTCCTCTAACATAATAGAATGCTCTGTAGTTTGATGCGTGAGTGGTAGAAGCGGGGGAAATTGATTTTTGTTTGACATTTCAAAAGTTAAAATCTTCCTGCCAGATATGGGGAGACATGTTTCCATGTGGTCATCTTACCTTGGAGGAGTACTATAAGCACTGAAATTCAGAGTCCAGCCATTTAATGGTAAGACTAGGGTTTCACCCCTAAATGGGGACATAGCATCTCTTCATGATGCACTCTGTGGACTGTTGTGAAGACTGTCAGAGATTACAAGTTGGGAATGTGTGGTCCTCACACATTTGTGCACACCATGCTGTTCCTTAAGTGGTTTTGTTGAAAATTATTGGACTGAGGAACTCTGATAAACCTAAAGAGCTAGCACTTCCATGAACAGCGAATCACATTTTTTTTTTTTTTTTAAAGTAACCAGCCGTCACTTTAATTCAGTAGTCTTATATTCTCTTTCATACTGGATGAGATGTGGTGGAAATCTGGTGCTTGAATGTTGACATAAAACACTTTTTTGCATCTCAGCTTTTCAGCCCAAACTGTGACAACAGTGGTGAAGCCTCTTCAGAAGTACAGTGCATGTCTTCATGGGCAGTTTTGTGTCCTCCTCCGTTTTGTATTGGTGGTG